>NC_054383.1:108285064-108515064 GCF_017654675.1 Xenopus laevis | reverse complement strand
GTTTATAGAACAGATTGTTAGATTTATATGTAAGTGTTCCATGCTCTAGAATTGCCTCTTTGCTCGTAGAAAAGTGCGTCATTGCGGTTTATTGTGCGACACTACGTTGCTCATTACAGGACACACAGGAGCAGAACTAGGAGCAAGACGGCAGAAAGATTGCTGCTCACTCAGGTGCCTCAGTCTGAATTCCTATGTACTTGCTACAATTGTATATACATCCCATTCTGGCAGTAGCGTGGCCAATCAGGGTGACCGTTCTTCTGCTTCTACTTTAGATAAAGATTCAAACATACCACATACAGCTTTTTTTATTCTCTGTGTATTACTATTAATAACAACTGAAATAAATATTTATATACTGCCTTGGTGTGGTTTATACTGAGAGCTATAAACATATGAAACTAAGCCTTATTTGTACAGTATAAGGTTAATCTAATCTATACTGCTTAAAGGAGAACTAAAGCCTAAAAAATAAATGTGGCTAAAAATGTCATATTTCATATACTGAACTTATTGCACCAGCCTAAAGTTTCAGCTTGTCAATAGCAGCAATGATCCAGGACTTCAAACTTGTCACAGGGGGTCACCATCTTGGAAAGTGTCTGTGACACTCACATGCTCAGTGGGCTCTGAGCAGCTGTTGAGAAGCTAAGCTTAGGGGTCGTCACTAATTATCCAGCAGAAAATGAGGTTGGTCTGTAATATAAGCTGATGCTACAGGGCTGATTATTAAATTCTGATGCTAATTGCACTGGTTTCTGTGCTGCCATTTAGTAATTATCTATATTAATTACTAATCACCCTTATATTGTGACATTTCTATTCTATGTGTACTGTATATTGTGAGTTGGTCCCTAAGCTCAGTAAGTGACAGCAGCACAGAGCATGTGCAGCGAATCAGCAGAAAAGAAGATGGGGAGCTACCGGGGCATCTTTAGAGACAGATCTGCTAAAGGAATGTGGTTGCCTTGGGCTGGTACAGAAGCTCAAAACATAATGTTCAACATTTTTAGCTACTTCTTTAGTTCTCCTTTAACCACATGAGGAATATCTAAAGGTGGGCAGACATGGGCCAATCATGTAGGCCACAGGCTGTATGAGGAACCATATACAGTTATGGGATCCGTTATCTGGAAACCGTTCTCCAGAAAGCCCTGAATTATGGAAAGACAGTCTCCCACAGATGCCTTTTTATCCAAATAATGTAAGGTTTTTTTTTTTTTTAAATGATTTCCTTTTTCTCTGTAATAATAAAACAGTAGCTTGTATTTGATCCCAACTAATATATAATTAATCCTTATTGGAAGCAAACAGCCTATTGGGTTTAGTTTATTTAGTGGCCCTAGTAGTCAAAGGTCGAATTCATGTGAATTTTTTTTTTAAATTCGAATATACTCAGAATTCCACTGGGAGGTTATTTAAGAACAAATTTGAATGTCTAATATTCGGTCGATACGAATCGCCGAAAGGCTATGAACATCTCCAAATGGCTCAACAGACCTCTGCCATTGACTTGTACATGAACTAGGTGAATATGAATTTGAGTTCTTGAATTTGGCAAATATTCGAATTAGGTCTGTTTCCATGGTTGAGCTGTGATAAATCCCATTCGAATAGGAGGATTAAAATTCGAATGTGTGAATTTTTAAACTTGAAAATTCAAATTCACTATTGAACCCTGGATAAATCTGCCCCTTAATATGTATACGATTTTTCCAGTAGACTTCAGGTATAATGATCCAAATTACAGAAAGATTTGTTATCAGGAAAGCCCCAGGTCCCACACCTGTACTGCTTCCCATGTAGAAAAACCGTATTCATTTTATGATTATGCATGTCTCAAGTCAGGTACCCTACATAGATTATTAGTAACATGTATTTGCAAAGTGTCACCATTCTTTTTATTTTCAAATTTTCAAAAAACTAAAAATCATCAGTAAGAAGAAAGGGACAGAGAAGAAGAGAAAGGAAAGAAAGAAGGTGCTAAGAGGAGGCAAGGGTATCCGGTATTTCATTCCAGGGTAGCACTCAGATACTATCAAATAGCTTCTACATCCAGCCAGGTTGCCAATATGGCTTCAAATCTCTCTGGGCAGTCATTTACCAACTTCAGTCAGAATTTCAAGGAAGGTGAAGGGATCCAGAGATGTCCAAGACATTACGATTGCCTTTTTTGCAAAGTAAAACGGCTGTAAGTAGCATGTTGGGCTTAATGAAGTCGTTTGCAAGTGGATAGGAAACTGGCTACAGGATCGGGTACAGAGGGTGGTTCTTAATGGGACATTCTCTACTTGGAGTAAGGTTCTTAGTGGGGTCCCCCAGGGCTCGGTATTGGGTCCACTTTTATTTAACTTGTTCATTAATGATTTAGGGGAGGGTATTGTAAGTAATGTATCAGTGTTTGCAGATGACACAAAATTATCCAGCCCAATTAATTCCATCCAGGATGTGGCACCTTGCAACAGGATCTTCTCCATACGGCGGCCTCAACAGCCTTCCATTCAAAACAAAGAGGCCCGGGTTGTGATGGATTATGGGCCCCTGGCGTAACAGATCGTTTCTGGGTGCTAGTTGAATTTGTTGTGCTATGGACATCTAATGAAGATCGGAGAACCACGTCCTCCTGGGCCAATAAGGTGCTATCACGATTGCTGTGAGTAGGGATTGCCTGATCTTCTTTAGTACTGGAGGAAGAGGTGGAAAGATGTAGGCAAGGTCAAAATGCCAACACTGAGTCATTGCATCCATTCCCGCTGCTCGAGGATCCCCGTAGCGGGAGAAGAATGTTGATACTTTGCCATCAGGTCGATCTGGAGATGACCCCAATGTTTAGTTAACTCTGAAAATGCTTACGGTGAAGTTCCCAATCTTGAAGATTTCAACTGAGAAAGTCTGCCCTTGTGTTTAACACTCGCCAGAATGTGAATGGCAGAGAGTCTTACCGAGTTGGCTTCCGCCCAGCTCAGTATCAGTTGAGCTTCCACTAGTGCTGCCTTGCTGCGGGTTCCTCCCTGCCGGTTGATGTAAGCAACGATGGTGGAGCCGTTACTTTGTACTCTCACTGCACTTGCTTGGAGAAGGTGTGACCAGTGGTTGAGGGAAAGTCATACTGCCCGAATTTCCAGAATATTTATGTGTAGTTTGGACTCCCCGGGAGACCACAGACCTTGTACAGACAGATTGTTCCATGTAGCTCCCCAGCCCTGTAGGAGTCTCCCAGAATTGGCCCAAGGATAGATTTTTCGGATTGAGCCACCAGAGGAGTGATCGTCTTGTAGAGGGTAGTAGCAAAGTCCTCTGAGATAAGGGTGCTCCCTTCCAGCATGTTAGAATGTTGGACTGAAGAGGACATAAGTGTATCTGTGCAAATGGTACAGCTTGGATGGAAGACACCATACACCATAAGTCCCAGCACTCTCATCGTCATGTGGATGGTAGGTCTTTGAGTGTGAAGAAAAAGGTCTGAGATTATTTTCTCATGCTTGTCCACAGGTAAACTCACCCTCTGTGTCAGTGTATTAAACTCTAGGCCGAGGAATGTCATCTGGTGACTGGGATGAAGATTGGATTTGACCCAATTGATAGTCCAACCGAATTCTTGGAGGAGAACAATCGCCTTGTGTAGGTCCTGCTCGCTTTTCTCTCTCATCCTGGCCTTCAATAGAAGGTCGTCGAGATAAGGGGTTACAGAAATCCCCTGGAGTCTTAGTGTTGCTGCTGTCACCACCATGAGCTTGGTGAAGACCCTGATGCTGATGATAGGCCAAATGGGAAAGCCACGAACTGGTAGTGGAGATTCTTTAAGGCAAGCCCCCGAAAACGATGATGGGGTGGCCAAATTGGAACATGGAGATAGGCATTTTTTTACTCCTTTGGAGTAAAAACCTGAGAATGTCTCTGACGGGGGCACTGGAACGATTACTCCATTTTGTTCCAAGTCGTGTAGTCCTACCCTAAAACAATACCTTGTACTTTATCCCAACTAAAGGTGGCCATAGACATAGAGATCCGCGTCTGCAGGTTTAGCACACACTACTAGATTTTGGTGCCAGGAGTTACTCAAACATCCCAATTCACCAGAGGAATTACAGGAGGAGCTGTAACGTAGTACCTCGGCACTAGATTTTTTATGCATTTGATGGCATGGCTATTGAATTCGAAAAACCCTTAGCATTCTGTGCACACAATTTCCTTACTTGGAATAGGACTTTCTTATTAGCGATTACATCGGCTAAATGTGTATCTTACATGGCAGCTTTATCCCACAAGGAGCCATGGCTGAGCAGGATTCAGGACAATTCCATCATTCAATCCCAAAGTAGTTTTGTCTTTTCACATAAATGATGAAATGAATCTTCCTTCCCTGTGTTCAAGACCTTCAAATGTCAAAGAAATGGCCCTACACATACTGGACGTTGTCAGGGCAATTAGATACTAGAGTTATAGGAAAGCGGATGCCTTCTTAGTCACCTATGGCATTAATAAAGGGTCACCAACATAATGAAAAAAACACAGAGCCTGTGGAGGAGTAGAACCATCTTAGAAATCCTTCGAATCGTCTGTCCGATTAGAAGAAAAGAGGTTCCGCCTAAATATTCGGAAGAGATTTTTTACAGTGAGAGCTGTGAAGATGTGGAATTCTCTCCCTGAATCAGTTGTACATGCTGATACATTAGATAGCTTTAGGAAGGGGTTGGATGGTGTTTAGCAAGTAAGGGAATACAGGGTTATGGGAGATAGCTCATAGTACAAGTTGATCCAGGGACTAGTCCGATTGCCATTTTGGAGTCAGGAAGGAATTTCCCCTCTAAGGCAAATTGGAGAGACTTCAGATGGGTTTTTTGCCTTCCTCTGGATCAACTGGCTGGCAGGTAAAAAAAAGTCAAAAGGTTGACCTTGATGGACATGTCTTTTTTTCAACCTAACTTACTATGTTCCTATGTTCTGGAGTAGGACCGGAGTTGAAATTCCCCCATTAAACCCAGCAGACAGAGCTCTGGGAAACGGATATTCGGGAGAGCAAGTTTTTCATTCATGTACTGGAGAATACTACTCCAGAATCTCTGTATTATCGGGCAGGTCCAAAACACATGAAACAGTGACCTCAAGTCTACATTTCGGACATTGATCCAACACATTATCGTAGATTTTTGCTAAACGTTAGGGGGTTAAGTATGCCCTACTTTTTTTTACATACCTATCCTTCATAGAAATAGTTATTTCTTGGACCAATTTAAGCACATCCTTCCACTTCTTATTTAACTCAGGGATATCCCTTTGCCATTTTATCCTGACTTTCTCTAAGGGTGCTGGGCCTGCTGCAGTGAGTATAGTGCCACCATATTCTACAGAGCTGTACAATAGATGAGTGTAAACATACATACAGATTAAATACACAAATTTACCAATGTAGGAGGTAAAGGGGACCCTGCTCAACAGAAGATTTGTTAACATACTTTTTTTTTATGGCTGAAAATAAAGCTCAAGTTTTGTGCTTAAGTAATACATATTTTACTTTAAACCTATCCCTACTACAGGTATGGGATCCGTTATCCGGAAACCCGCCATCCAGAAAGCTCAGAATCACAGAAAGGCAGTGTCCAATTGACTCCATTTTGTCCAAATCCAAATTTTTGAAAATTATTTCTTGTTTCTCTGTAATAAGGGTAGGACTACACGGATGTTTTTGGCGCAATCCAATGTGCAGCGTCTGCATTGTGTCGCGTCAGATCAACGCTGCGACTTCATCCGACATTTCTATCTCTTAATTTATTTCCGTTGCATGCGACTTGTTGCAGCGCGTCCGATCACGCCGAAAACGTCAGTGTAGTCCTACCCTAAAAGAGTACCTTGTACTTGATCCCAACTAAAGGTGGCCATAGACATCCGCTTGTTTGGCGATGTCGCCAAACAAGCGGATCTCTCACCGATATGCCCACATTGAGGTGGGTGATATCGGGCTAATCCGATCATGGGCCCTAGGAACCAACAATCGGATCATAATGCATCCGGTACGGTCGGTCGGATAAACGCACAGATGAGGCCGCAATCTGACGGATTTTCTAATCGCCCAGATAATGATTAGGAAGCCCGTCGGATGGTCCCACACAAGGGCCAATAAGCTGCTGATTCAGCCTGTCGGCAGCTTTTGTTGACCAGTGTATGGGGGCCTTTAGATATAATTAATCCTTAATGGAAGTAAAACCAGCCTTTCGTGTTTATTTAATGTATACATGATTTTCTAGTAGACTTATGATATGGAGATCCAAATTATGGAAAGATCAGTTATGTGGCCCT
Source organism: Xenopus laevis (assembly GCF_017654675.1). NCBI lineage: Eukaryota > Metazoa > Chordata > Amphibia > Anura > Pipidae > Xenopus > Xenopus laevis. Next base: position 108,508,764 of record NC_054383.1, on the reverse strand, counting down.
GATCATTCTGGATAACAGTAATAATAACCAGATAAGGGGCAGTACATAGCTCTCTGGCTGAAAGGAGCAGTAAGCAGCCTGTAGTCTAGTATATACAGCTCAGCTGACACTCCCCCCTCACTCTTTTCTAATAAAGCTTCTCCTCTCTTATACCAAATGCCTACAAGGCGAAAAAGGGTTGAGAGACTTAAGACACGAGCAATAGAGGAGGCGGCCTTCAAGAAGCTGATGGACAAAAAGATGGAGGTCTCCCTCAGAAGAGGGTACACACATGCCACAGCAATTCTGAGACAGGCGTTGCGTCTGCAGGTTTAGCGCACACACACTACTAGATTTTGGTGGCAAACTTCAAACATCCCAATTCACCAAAGGAATTACAGAAGGAGCTGTAACGTAGTACCTCGGCACTAGATTTTTTTATGCATTTGACGGCACGGCTATTGAATTTGAAAAACACTTAGCATTCTGTGCACACAATTTCCTTACTTGGAAGAGAACTTTCTTGTTAGCGATTACATCGGCTAAACGTGTATCTTACATGGCAGCTTTATCCCACAAGGAGCCATGGCCGAGCAGGATTCAGGACAATTCCATCATTCAATCCCAAAGTAGTTTTGTCTTTTCACATAAATGATGAAATGAATCTTCCTTCCCTGTGTTCAAGACCTTCAAATGTCAAAGAAATGGCCCTACACATACTGGACGTTGTCAGGGCAATTAGATACTAAGAGTTATAGGAAAGCGGATGCCTTCTTAGTCATCTATGGCATTAATAAAGGGTCACCAACATAATGAAAAAACATTTTTAATACAAACCTTATTTATTGAACACCTGTTGCCCTGAATCGTATTGCTCTTTTATAATGTAATATAATGGATATTTGGGAAACGTTATGTGCACGTGGCAAATTGCACACATTGGGCAGTTTCTTAAACTTACACAAAAACACAGGTAAATGCTCATCTACTAGGAGAAAATAAGAGAACTAGTTGTGAAACAGTGTAAAAAAAATATAGCAAAATACAATGTAAAAGTTTTCTTTCAGGACACACAATGCACTTGGAAATGACAAACATAAGCACTGAAGGCAAAATGGTGTATTCATTGGCTTAAAGATGTGTTAATTGGTTCCTCTGTACAGGAATGGGATCACTTGTCCTAAATCCTTGGGACCTACCAATTTCCACATAAGGGGTATTCCCAGAGTATTTGAGCATAACACTGCCTCATTTAGTTAGGCACGAGAAACAGGGTTTCCAAGAGTGAGTTGTGCTCACCTCAAAACTTTTAAAGACACTCACATGCTCAGTGGGCTCCGGGCAGCTGTTGAGAAGCGAAACTTAGGGGTCGCCACTAATTATCCAGCACAAAATGAGTTTGGCCTGTCATATATGCTGATGCTACAGGGCTGATTATTAAATTCTGATGCTAATTGCACTGGTTTCTGTGCTGCCATGTAGTAATTATCTGAATTAATTACTAACCAGCCTTATATTGTGACAATTATATTCTATGTGTACTGTATATTGTGAGTGGGTCCCTAAGCTCAGTAAGTGACAGCAGCACAGAGCATGTGCAGTGAATCAGCAGAAAAGAAGATGGGGAGCTACTGGGGCATCTTTGGAGAAACAGATCTTTACTGCTAAAGGGCTGTGGTTCCCTTGGGCTGGTGTAAAAGCCAAAAACATAATATACAACATTTCTAGCCTAATTCTTTTGTTAAGTTTTTGTTTTCCTTTACTGACACAGTACATACAGTCATAGAAAAAGTTTGTCGAGGGTCAGATGAATTCAACCCAATATCAACAAATTCTTTAGGATAATGTTCAAGCATCAGTCACAAAGTTGAAGTTACGCAGGGGTTGGATATTCCAACAAGACAATGACCCTAAACACACTTGGAAATCTACAAAGGCGAGAGAAGTACAATGGAATGGCCGTCACAGACCCCGACTTGAATATCATGGAAAATCTATGGGATGATGTGAAGCAGGCTGTCCATGCTCGGCAGCCATCAAATTTAACTGAACTGGAGAGATTTTGTATGGACGAATGGTCAAAAATACTGCCATCCAGAATCCAGAGGCTATAGGAGGCGTCTAGAGGCATGTTATATATTAAAAGGCAGTTGCTACTTTGAAAGCTCAAAACTGCAAAGAGTGTTCCTAAACTTTTTCATATGACTGTAAGCTTTTCAGTGCTTGTATGTGTATGCAGTGAGCTTTCTAGTTATGTACAAGCCAATACCGCTCAATGCATATATATCAATATAATTAGTATTTATTTTCTTATGGCTTTTAATATCACAATATTGTAAAGAAGAACCATTGCTTTTCAAGTATTTCACAAGTCTAGTTCACATAGCTGTTATAAAATAGAAGACATCAGCAATGTAGCAAAAAAAAAGGCCCAATTCCATCGTCTTCACTACTCCAAGGCAACACAATAGGTGGGGGAGGTTAGGCAATGACTTTTGTTTCTCAGGTCAACATAGAAATGGACAGTAGAGACAGAATCGAGGGGTTTCCTGAAATGCTTCAGAGAATGAATGGTAATATATAGGATACAAGCTAAGGCTTTCTTATTGATGGCTGCTTTACATACCAACTGAATCCCCTGGACTTGAAAACACAATTGTTCAATGTGGACATTACAAAGAAGAGAAAAAAAATAAAATAAAAGTGCTGATGTGTAATTCTAGTAAAAATCCTCCTCTGCCTTCTCTGTTGAACTTGTGTTTTGGATTTGCTGCTGCTTTCTATAAAGATCTGCAACCTAAAAAAAAGATAGAATTAATATATTTATATAATATTCATTCTTCACTGAAATGTGCTTTATTTCCAGTATGAACACGCCGAATGCAGTTTAATCCACCATGAAACAGCAAGATATTGGTAGATGGGAAAGAGGATAGAACACGAAAGGGTTTTATGAGGTCCAAAACTCTTTTTGGATTAAAAAAAAACAAACTGAATTTCTTGGGTTTTTGTAAAAAACGAATTTGTAAATAATTTTTTTTGAGATTTAATATACCCCGAAGCTGGAAATAGCTTGAATCTGAATATACTGTCGATGTCATGTAGAAGTCAATGGCAGAGGTCTCTTGAACCATTTGAAGATGTTAAAGGGGTTGTTCACCTTCAAATTAACTTTTAGTATGTTGTACTGATATTCTGAGACAATTTGCAATTGGTTTTCATTTTTTATTATTTGTGGTTTTTGAGTTATTTAGCTTTTTATTCAGCGGCTCTTCAATCTGCATTTTAAGCAATCGGGTTGCTAGGGTCCAAATTAGCATAGGAAGCATGGTCTGATTTGAATAAGAGACTGGAATATGATTAGGAGACATGAATAGAAAGATGAGTAATAAAAAGTAGCAATAATAATAAATGTGTAGCTTTACAGAGCATGTGTTTTTAGATGGGGTCAGTGACCCCCATTTGAAAGCTTAGAAGAAACCAAAGAAAAAGGCAAATAACTCAAAAACAATAAAATAAATAAATAATGAAAAGTTACCTTAAAGGTGAACCACCCCTTTAATAGCCTTCATGATATTTGTTTGTTTTTTTTTTTGGTGGGTTAAGCTCGAAAAATAGATTTGAGTTTTTCCCGCAGAAAACTAAATTAATTCGAGTTTTTGGATTCTTCAACCTGAATCCACTTATTTCAGTTTTTTACATTCGAGCTTTATCTTAAATTAAAAAACATTCGAGTTTGTGAGTTAATTCGAGGTATAAAAACAACAGATGAATTCCAAGTTTGGAAAGACAAGTGTTTTTGTAGACTGCCTGAACCTTTCATTTGTCAGATTTAACACATTTGCCCAGAGAATCAGGTTTGGGGCTGTGTTGACAAAACCAACCAAAGCTCTCCAAGAAATCTGTATGGTCAGCTTTAATCCTGCTTGAGAGAGAGTTCCTATAGCCAGATCAAGTAGGAAAATGCAAAGCGAGTGAACATTAACACAGGCAAAACATACCTGAAAACTGTTTGTGGATTCCTCTGGTTTCTTATCATCTCTGATACGAACAAAACGAGGAAATCGCAGAGAAATTCCTTTCTGGTCCTCCACCTGAAAAGAAATTTGATTAACTGTACCAGTTAAAGGAGAATTAAACCCTTAAAGAAAAAAAACCTGAGATTGGGAAAGACAATGGTCATTTTTCCAGTCAGATTTGCTGCAAATACCAGTGCAGTATAGATAGAAAGGTCCAGCCAGGCAGGAATTTAGTGCTGCAGTCGTTTTTGTTTGAAGTGCTGTTATCTAAGGGGCCCACAGCACTTTACAGCAGTGTAGGCTGGTATATTCCATGTAAAATAAGGGGGTAAAAAGAATGTGCTCAAAACTGCAAGATGTGTGGGTGAGAACCAGAACTGTAGAGTCAGAAGCAATTTTGGGCATCTGGAGTAGAAGTCGCCATAAATGTACCTACTCCGACTTCAAATACAAGCACTGAAAATAATCAAATCCGATTTAAGAGCTTCTATGAAGGAGAATATGGCAGAAGTAATTCTGTTTGTAAGAACAATACATTAGTTGATTTTGGATTGTATTTAGCAGCTACTCTACAGTTATATGGCAGGTTCATATTAATATACAAGCTATTTTAGGTTTTCCAATTGTTTTTGCTTTATGTAGTTTTGATTTAAAATAACCAAAGGCTGCCGTTTATATTTGAGCGATACAGTTAGCATGCCCTGATAAAAGCTGTGCATTTGCACAGGTTACATAACAAATAACAGATAAAACACCATTGTATTGGACATGGCCTGTTATGTGCTTGTAACCTGGGCCTATTCTCAAGAGCTGCCCCCATGGCTACACAGCAACTTCTTTATATAAACTATAGTAGTCTTTCTGAAGCAAACCAGTGCAGGGGAACAGTACATTATATTTTTATTACTTTAATTCACTTCATTTTCAGTGCTTCTGTTCCAAAACGGAGTTGTAGTTGTAGTCAATGGTACCATAAAACAAGCGGTTTAAGGGTTTATGTACCAACTCCACAGCCTTGGTAAGTACACAGCAGAACAAAATTTGGTACATACAACTTACCAATCCAAGAGCTGCCTTATGTACTGGAGAAATGGATAGATCAGCACACTTAACTTCCCAGACTTGGACAGGATCAAACCAGTGATCTGGCTCTGTGGCACTGTCCCAGCGGTAGTAGCTCCGTGGATTTTTAATCACATGATCCTGGGAAAAAAAGATAAGCAAAATAAACATCACCACAACTAGGGTTGCCACCTTTTCTTAAAAAGGGGGGGGGGGGAGAACACAGAGGTGGTCGGTGCCGCAAAAGAGGGTGGATCCACGTAACCACAAAAGGGGGCAGAGACACAAAGTGCTGCAAAAGGGGGTGAAGACATGTATCGCCAGCAAAAGGGGCAGAGCCACAAAAGGGGGTGGAGCAACATCACGCGATGGCCAGAAGGTTGCAAAAAGTTGTGACCGAATTGGGGTTGGGCAAGGTTTTTTTTTTTGTTTTTTTTTTTAAGGTATTACAAATTACCAGCAACTACATTGCCGGTAAATTTGTAATACCGGCCCGCCAGGTGTTTTACCAGCTAGGCCGGTAAAATACTGGCCGGGTGGCAACCCTAACCACAACAGGGGGGCAGATTTCCTATGCACTAAATAAAAAATACAGACTTTTCAAAATTATAAAGACATTATAAAGAGGTAAGCCATGCTAAAATCTGTCACAGGGCTCTGTCAAATAATGCTTTTTATTGTCTGGAGATCACAACATGGGAATGGCCACTAGTAGCTTTGGATTTGGGATCATCTCCAAACACAGTAGATACAGTACAGCAAATCATAGATGTGATTAATGAAAAAAATGAAAAGTTAAGATGCATTAGGCATTACAATGAACTAAACATCAAACAAAGTTTTGGTATTTGGGTACAATAAATACAGTATAGTTCGGCAATGTCAATGGACTAGGGGTTACTATGTAAAAAACTTTATACCTTCAGGAAGTTGTAATGCTTTTCCAAGTCGTCGTCTGTAAAACCTGTTCCAATCTGAAAGACAATTGTTTTAGTAAGGAAAGAAAAGAATAAATCTTAGATAAAGTGATAGCCTGTACTGTTCAGCAATCAAGTTCTAGGGTTCAGTTTATATGAGTCTAAAACTGGCCATAGAAGTGCCAAGACTTTGTTTTAAACAAATATTGATATGTGTATGGTGTCCCACCAATCCAAATGAGTACTATGAAATTGGACAGTATGGGAATCAGGCAGGTTTGATACGGATTTGCAGACCCCACCATTCCATCCAGGGAATAGTGCATTGGCAGATGAGTGAGAAAGAGCCAATGCCATATAGTATGTGACCCCTCCTATTCTCTGTTTGGCCTTTAGGCAGACCAGATTGGCTAGTGTATGGCTGCTTTAAGGCATTATTGGAATCTACCCTCTTTTACACAGCAGTGGAACCAAGAGTGTTGTTGCATACAAGACAAGTATACACAGTAATTCCTCCCAGAGCACTTTCTGTTAATTTATTGTAATTTCTGTAGCAGGACAGCTTCGTAGGCTGTAACTGTAATGAGGAAGAAAATGTGTTAAACGAGCAGCAAAGGTCCAATAGACGGGGGTGTCAAATGTTAGGGCACCAATGAAGGATTGTAATAACTTACCTAATACAAAAATGCACCGGCCTGGGGTACTTGTGAACGAGCAATCCTCTTTTTCCCTTCTTTCTTCAAGCAGGTGCATGTATTTGCCACAGGATTTTGAAGAAAGAGGATTGCTCGTCCTCAAGTAACCTGGCCCGGTGCAGTTTTCTGCTAACTGGAACCACAGGGTATCAGGTAAGTGAAAATTTTTTCGCCATGTTTCGGCGCAGAAATGATGCCCATAGACTTTAATGGGAGAGAAAAAAAAATTTGCTGGTCATCAAAAAAAATTTCACCCATAGACTTTAATGAATTTTCGGCAAAGCAAAATGGGTTAAATTTGCCCATCCCTAATTACAATGCTTGGGGAGGGAGAGTTGCACTAACCCATAGATTGGACCTTTCCTTCTAGGAATATTACACCTTGCAAATAGAGCATATTTTGTCTCTATGCTTGTTTATTGTGTAAGAAGGACTGTATGCTTTGTCATTTATTTCCATGTGCAGTAAGGTGGCAATTCATTTAAACATTGTCATCTTATGATCTCCTTTTGTTCTGGTGTTTAACAGTCACGCTATTAGGCTGTATTTTCTTATTAAAAGCAACAGACCCTACTTTGCAAAAGTAAGCTGTAAAGTTTGCTAAAAATTAAACATTTCACAAGCGCTCCACAATCTTGGTATCTGCACACAGCCAAGATACCAATCCTAACCTTGCAGATGGTCTGATATTCCTCGCTTTCTTCATCGTATGACGCAAGTAAGAAGCCTCCATAGATACCAGTTCTTTTCCCTTTCCCAAGGTAAGCTCCAATAACAACAAGATCCAGAGTATCACCCACACCTTCCAAGTAATCCTTCTTTAACTAAAGAGAAAAATAATAAGGGCCATTAAGAAATATGTATTTATATCAAACAGTATATCTGGAACCAATCGGTGTGTGCTTTTATTGAATTTCTCTCTTCATAAAGATTATACGTAGTCCTTAGACAATTCGGGGCAGATTTATCAAAATGTGAGTTTAGAATTCACCACAATAAACTCCCTCACTTTCTATTCATTTCTATGGGATTTTTAGAATCATATTTATCGATGGAGTTCACTAGTTAATTAATATGCTTTTAAAAAGGAAAGAATAGAAAGTGAGGGAGTTTTTCTGTGGAGAGTTCTAATCTCACACTTTGATACATCTGCCCCTTAATGTCAGTGTCTACACAATAACTCTAATCACATCTTTACAGGACAATGCTCGTATGTTAATAGTGTCAATAGTGGCTGTGCATCGTATACATAATTATTCATTTTGCTCACTTTTAGCCAATTGTGAGATCTCTTTGCAATTTCATATGTAGCGTCTTGCTCCAGTGTCTTCACCATAAGTCCTTCACATGAATCTAATTTTCAGAAGAAAGCAACAAATGTTATTTATAAAGCTACACATCTCCTTTAAGGTTTTTTACACATATGCTATTCTAATAGTGTGTACCTTTAATAGACTGATCAAGAAACTCAGAAATTTCATCTGTATTTGACTTATCCATATATGTAGCAAACATGAACTGCCCTTCAGTCTCCAGGAACGACTCTCTCAAGAGCTGTCGTCGCTTAGCAAATGGCTCTTTCACTAGGGACTAAGCAAAAATAGAACTCAGTGTCTTACACTAATTAAACACATACGCCATGGATCTTGCACATTCCCAGCAGTGTAAAACAAGGACGCATTTTAACAGGATGATAAGAATGTAAAAAACACTCCTATAAACATTATATTATTTTTAAGGTAAGAATGGATATTTCAAAGCAGCCTTGACAAAAAAACAGGAGTTGTACAGGGATTTTAGGACAACATATTGTTATAAGAGGAAATAAAGCATGTGATGTGATCTTACAGCAGAAGATACAATAGGAGCTTGGCAAGGCTAAAGTAGCCATTTACACCAGCAATACTTTCAAAGAAACCAGGCTTGGCACATTTTGATGTTGCTATTAGACTGATCTACAGTGAGGATAAAAATGAAGTGAGCAGTTACCCTTTAATTGGTTAAATTTTTTTCTCTAAAAGACTCACCTCTCCATTAAGGTAAAGCATGTCAAAGGCATACACACAAACTTGCACTTTAATCTCTGATGCATCCACATCCTAAAATAGAGGAACAAAGTTACAGTTGGTTATAAAGCACAGCTACCTTTGCACTTAAAGGAGAACTAAACCCTAAAATAGGTATAAAAATGACATATTTGATATAATTAATTTATTCACCCGATTTAAGTTTCAGCTTCTCAATAGCTGCAATGATACAGGACTTGTCACAGGGGTCACCATCTTGGAAAGAGTCTGTGACACTCACATGCTCAGTGGGCTCTGAGCAGCTGTTGAGAAGCTAAACGTAGGGGTCGTCCTAATGATACAGGACTTGTCACAGGGGTCACCATCTTGGAAAGAGTCTGTGACACTCACATGCTCAGTGGGCTCTGAGCAGCTGTTGAGAAGCTAAACGTAGGGGTCATCCTAAATTATGAAGCAGAAAATGAGGCTGTCTAATATAAACTGATGCTACAGGGCAGGTTATTAAATTCTGATGCTAGTTGCACTGGTTTCTGAGCTGCCATGTAGTAATTATCTGTATTAATTACTAATCAGCCTTATATTGTGACATTCCGATTCTATGTGTACTGTATATTGTGAGTGGGTCCCTAAGCTCAATAAGTGACAGCAGCACAGAGCATGTGCAGTGAATCAGCAGAAAAGAAGATGAGGAGCTACTGGGACATCTTTGGAGAGACAGATCTTTAGTGCTAAAAGGCTGTGGTTGCTTTGGGCTGGTACAGAAACCCAAAACATAATGTACAACATTTCTAGCAACTTCTTTAGTTAAGCTTTAGTTCTGCTTTAAGATGATGAAGATGCAGAAATAGCTCCTGGTGTGACTGTTTATCAAGATAGATGCATGCAAATGAAATTGGGGAACATTTGAAACTTTACAAATAATCAAACAGGATATAAGAAAACAAATCACTGTATAAAATTTAAATTCAGTATACTGCATGCATCTAAGAACTATGCAGGCTTGCACAGTAATCCCAGAATGCACAATACGGTCAGCCATTGGTATAACTAGAAGTTACTTTGCCCCACAGAAAAGTCCTTATAGGGCCTCCCCTAAACATTCGTAATAAGAGCCTGTTTCATGTACAGTATATTTATGCACCTGCTGTCATCAGCAAAGAATTGTTCAAAATGTACAGAATTTTAATTAGTTTGTCTTGCAATATGTACGGTAAAGGCATATATCTTGACTACTCTCTCTGATTTCACTCCAACAAGCATATTGCTTATAAAAAAAGGTTTGAGGTGGAGCTGGGCTTTGATCATCAGATCTGATATCAGGAACAAATAACATTTTCACAAATACAGACAAGCATGAGGATTGTGTTTATAAACAAGTACCTTTTATGAATGTGCAATGATTGTAACCCTTTTGTGGTCTTTAAAACTCTGCTAATAAGAGAATTCGGGACTGGAGAATACTAAATGGCTTTATTATGCTCTGTTTGACAAAAGGGCCCTTGACAAAATGGCCCCTATAACATTAGTTACAGGTACAACTCACAGTGTGACAGGGTGCTGGCATGGCAGACGAGGCCAATTATAAAAGAGATGCCAGAGAAATGCCTTGAAAAGTATTCCCTTGTTTCAGCATTTAACAGATTCATTACAACACTTAGGGGCACATTTATCAAGGGTCGAATTTTTAAGGTCATGTGAGTTTTTTTTTTTAAACTAAATTCAAATAAACTCGACGATAAAAAGCAGTCAAAAATTCAAATTTGAATTTTCAATTCAACCCTTGATAAATCTTATAGTATCAGCAGACTTGTAAAGTCACAGACCTTTCTCTTTCTAGTAGTCAGTACTTGAAACGGCTGAATTTGTTTCTTTTCTGCGTCCCAGGCTACAGCTTCCGTATCGAGGATACAGGATTTGACACTTTCTTTTTTAATCTAAAGAAAAAAAAAAAAAGACATTTACAAAAATAAAAACAACAGTTCAGAAACAAAATTATTTTAGCTGTATTTCCCTCAAATGTGCTTTGCTAACAAAATAAAATCACTGGCAAAATCATAACAAAGGTTGATTTTCATTTATTAAATAATCACTTCTGCCTATAGAATACAGTGGAACCTCAATTGTACATCCCCTGATTTTAAGTTTTCCCTCATTTTACATTGTTGTTTTGTGGTCTAACCTATATCTTTATGCATAATACATTTCCCTGATTTTACATTTTCCTGGATTTTACACCACTTTTTTCTGGTCCCATGAAAAATGTAAAATGGGAGTTCTAAAAGCATGTTGAGAGCCTATAAAATGTTTAGATGCCAATACTAGGGATTGAGAATTGCAAATGTTTTCATTGCTAGCAAAAGATCACAAGCTGCCTCTATTGTGGAAATTCTAAGTATGTTCAATGTGTAAGCTTAAAGGTACACACGCCCACCGAGAGATTTATATCCTTCAAATTCACCAAAAAATTCTCCAACTCCAGTTGCTCATGTCACCATTCATGAGCCCTCCTGCATACCTAGAAAGCAACCCATAAGAACAACCTATGGGACATATGTGCATCAATTTCAAGAACAAGGCTGCTGTAAGTCCAAAAAAGCAATAAGAACATCAGAACGTTAGCTGCTATTGAAGCATGCAAATCTTGTAATTTTGGATCACCCTTGCAATAAACTCTGGAATGGGCTAAAAGCCTGCGAACTGTTGCTCCTAATCCACAGAATTTGAACATTGAGTAAGCAGTTTAGTATGGCAGGTACCAGAAACCTCTCAAACAGTACAGGCAGAGTAAACATCAATTGAAACAATCTACTGTAGGAATTACCTTAGGAATTCTGCTGATGATGTCAGGGTATTTTGTGGTGTTGTTTTCTTGGTTTCTGCTGTATACATGTACTTCCCCATTTTCCAGAATATGTATCTACGGAAAAAAAAAATCTCAGCATATAATTCTGTGCATCATGCAGAGATCTGGCCGACTAAAGCTACAGTTTGCTAAAGACTGAAGGAGATAAATGTTTGAAAGCGTTTGGTTATTAATGGACAAGCCCAAAGCATATGGAAAACGTCTGCAGCTGGGAAATTGCAGCAAGGACATAAAATATCTGGATTTCGTTCCATGGCAGGGAGTCTTTCTGGGTCTATGTAGAGCGGATAAGTTATTTTGCATTGAATGATCCTGTCCCTAGAGGAGACCAGGAAACTATAACAATTTCCTGGAGCTTTCTCCCAGTAACAATCCCAACTCTAACCATTTAAAAAAACAAAAAACAAAAGATGTACATTAGAATTACTAAACTGAAAAGCTACATGCTACATACATGTTAGCATTTTGAACATGATCACCCGATCAGGCTTAAAAATTTATACCGCTAGTAGGATTAAAAAGTAAGCTGTGGTACACACTATGAACACACTATACAATTTGACTTAAAGGAGAATTAAACCCCCCTTTAGCCAAAAGTCCCCACTCGCCGCCCAGCCTGCCTCCCCTCTTAACAGAGTTAGTGCAGCGGAGCTTACGAGCACCATCTGCCGGCTCTTCCAGTTCCTTTCGGCGCATGTTGCGAACCGGATGATTGCTCCAACTGCGCATGCACCAATAAGGCACTCACATTGCAAAGAACACCGTAGCACTGAGGATGGCGCCCGTGAGCTCTACTGCGCTGACTCTGCATGTGCGGCCAGTATTTCTAGAGGGGACACAATTCAGGGGTATGGGGGGGGGGTCAGTGGGGACTTTCGGCTAAAGGGGGGTTTAGTTCTCCTTTAAGGTGGTTATAGATGCACCAATATCAAAAGAAACTACGCAAATGGCAAACTGCAAATGTCTCTAATTACCTGTGCACGCTCCCCGTCATATTTGTATTCACAAGTAAAGGCAGCTTCATCAAATCGCTTCAACACTTCCCCAATACCCTTGGTAGGATGCGCCAACATTGGTTTCAGAGGGATACCTAAAAAGGGAATTTTAGCATTGAAATGTATAACAAATTAGAATCTCTTCTAAAGACTACAGAACCTTAAAGGATGACTAAAGCCTACAAAATAAATAAGATCCAGGCCTTGCAAGTTTTTAACAGGAGCTCACCATCACAATATTGCTAGAGCATCTTTAGAATGTCAATGACATGAAAATGAAAAGCTAACCTTAGGGGTAATGGGAAATCACCAAGCATATAATGATCTTAATAGCCTTCCTGACATTTAAGATTTTTTTAGGGAGAAAAACTCGATTCGTAAGAATCAAATACGATTCGAATTTTCGGGTCGGAACAATTCAATCGAATATTTGACACACATTTTTTGTTAAATAATCTCCCAGTTGTGAGTATATTTGAATTAAAAAAAAATTCACATGAATTCGAAATTCAACCTTTGATAAATGGGCCTCTAAGTGTAATTCATTAATATTGGAAAGCTGAATTAAAGTACTGTAAACAGATATTAAAAATATTGATGCTTACAAAATTGTATATTATGCAGAATGAACAGGAAACATTTTTGTTTTTTTAGAATGACATGCCTATAAAAAATTAGCTTTACCTGGAGTAAGTCGGCAGTGTTTTGGGAGGTCATCAATACCATGTTCCAAAAGAATAGGAATTATGGCATCATAGTTTGGCAACTCACTATGACAAAGAAAAGAAACCATTTGTTTAAACATAAAGAAACACCTTGCAAATAAATAGCAGGTCAAGCTTGGTAAAATATGAATTATTTTAGCAGTAAGCAAAATGTCCTGCACACAGTCTAAACCAGGGGTAGGCAACCAGCGGCTCCAGAGCCTCATGCAGCTCTTCATCCTGCTTGCTGTGGCTTCGTCTTGCGGCTTTGCCTGTCCTGTCGTCTATACAGCCCTCGCATCTGCTGGCGGCTTCTTGAGTGTGCGACCGCGGTAAGCTAACGGTTAGCTTACTGCGGTTGCACACTCAGGAAGCCACCAGCAGGTGTGAGGGCTGTATAGACATCGCAGGAGTGACAGGCAAGACCGAGCTGCAGCAAGATGATTCATCATGGTCCTTACTGTGGTCACACACTCAAGACAAGAGAAGGAAGATCAGCATAGAGCTTCAGCAACAGAAGGCGCATTAAACAGATGAGAACACTAGCATTTAATAGGGCTATTCAGTGTTTAATTTATTTCAAAGTAGGCCTACACACACACACGCTGCACTTCTGTTTGTTGTATTCTGTTGTTGTAACAGTTACAATTAAAAAAAGGTTAAAACTTTTAAAAGTTTATAAGCTGGGTTATGTTTTGCGGCTCCAGACTATTTTTCTTTAGTGGAAGAGGGGGCAAAATGGCTCTTTTGATAGTAAAGGTTGCTGACCCCTGGTCTAAACACACAATTTTATTGGCATATTTGCATGTGCAGTATTAATATGTATGAGTTGTTATACGGCTTTCTCTGCTGAAATCATTTCAAAGATGTATAGATACAAATGGAGCAGTGTTTCCCTGCATGATAGCATAGTGTTAGAAAGAAATAACGTTCAAGGAATTTTAAGGTACAGCGGGCAGATTTTGGGAATTATACCTGCCACCTTTCACGTATCATTACATGTTTAGTGTTATGACAAAGAAAAATGTGCCAAAATGCATAAAATCCACCTTGTGTGATAGGTCTGGATGGTGCACTTTTTATAACCCAAAGCCACTATAGCAACCAGCACCGAGGGAGGAAATGCAGAGGTAGGTGGACATCTGATGGCTTCTGGTACAGATGTGTGCAATATAGGTGTCTACATATACATAGTATACCGTTTTCTGGACCCCTGACTGTTACACACCCATTGCAAGCTTTAAAATAAACTAACCAAAAAGTTTGTTTCAAGATCATTGCTTTCTCTTCAATCCAGGATTTCCTGGAATCTGCACTCATTCCCTTTCCGGCATCCATCACAGTAGGAGGGGCATCTAGAGATAAATAAACATTATATTGTTTAGGGGTGTTCATAGAGTTTGACATCTGTTTTACAGTCTGTGCTATTTTATTGCAAGTTGGGGAGAACAAGATTTTTTTTATACTCACCGTTAAATCTGTTTCTCTGTGATCAATAGGGGGACAAAGGGACGATGGGGTTAAGCTCCACTCTCCAGGAGGCAGGACACTTACTACTAAATTTGTGGGCGTGCCTATGCGGCTTAACCCCACACTCTAACCTTATAAATCAGTTGTCACCAAGAGTGCTCCAACAGGAAAAAATAAGTAGTATTCATAACATGTAGAAGGTAAATCAGGGATTATCCCATAGCGACCAATATTCACTATTAACTTCAGGACGGGAAGTCGTGATGGGGACTTAAAGCAGCCCCAGAACAGCAGGGAGGGAATTGAATGTAGAATTGACCATTACTCCAGTACTGAATGAAGCACCTTGCTCCCCAATTGATGCTTCAGCTGAAGAAAACGTATCAACTCTATAGAATTTTGTAAACGTGTGCATGGAGGACCAGGTAGCTGCCCTGCAGATCTGGTCCATTGAGGCTGAGTTGCGCCACGCCCAGGAAGCTTCCACTGCTCTTGTAGAATGGGCCCGAACCCCTTCAGGTGGGGTCTTTCCTTTGGACAGGTAAGCTTGACAGATGGTCTCCCATAACCATCTTGCAATGGTAGCTTTCGTTGCGGCATGACCCAGTCGGGGGCCAGTTGGTAGCACGAACAGTGATTGAGATCATCGAAAGGACTTAGACTTTCCAAGGTACCATCGTAATGATCTAACTACATCTATGTTGTGTAGCCGTCGTTCTTTATTATTGTTCGGGTCAGGGCAGAGAGAAGGAACTACAATCTCTTGGTTGATGTGGAAGGATGATACCACCTTGGGAAGGAGGAATGGAACCGTACGTTGGAAATGAAGGATCAGATGACAGTGCACTTAGTTCTGACACCCTTCTGGTTGATGCTATTGCCACTAGGAACACTACCTTCCAGGTGATCCACGTGTCAGACAGATCACAGCGGTTCAAACGGTGGATCAAGTAGAGCTTCAATAACAACATTTAAATCCCAGCCTGGCATTGGAGGATGATACAGAGGAACCACATGTGCCACTCCCTGTAGGAATGTATGTACAGTGTCATCCAGGGCTAGTTGGGACTGGAATAGGACCGACAGAGCTGAAACTTGCACCTTCAGAGAGCTGAGCTTTAGCCCTATCCAGAGGCCGCACCGTAGGAACTCTTGGGCAGGTCTGAATGATTTTTTTTTTCTTTGGCACTATGAAAATGTTGGAATAGAACCCTAAGTTGTCAGCAATGGTGGGGAGGCCCTGCAGGGAAGCCAGGGACTGTTATTTGAATGGCCCACAGGGGTTCTGGTATATCAGTAACAGTACTGGGCCCCTGATCCTGGGAAGTACCCTCCATAGCAGATTCTTTGATTGTGCTGCTGCTTGGCTTGTGGTACCACCTGGATCGGATACTACCCCCTGCCCCACTGAGCAAGATCTACAAAATGGCCCTGTCCTCCAGGCAGCATAATTTGGCCTTTAATGCAGGCAAAAATGTGACCTGCGCTGTTCTGGCAACCCTCCCCCTGCCCTCGTGAATAACCCAGCTGGTCTGCCTTCTGCCATGTGAAGAGTGTAGAAGGAGAGAGTGAGGAATGCCGGCAGCGTGTTCCGACATCCATCCACTTCCACCACCCCTCATGTCCTAACGCTGAGTGTGCTAAGGGAGAAAACTTCTCGAGTGATGAGAGGGAAGCCGTGAAAGAGAGACCGGGTAGCCAATCCAAATATCTACAAATTAATATTCACAAGTGCACAATAACTGGCCTCCTGGCTGGACCCTGCATGCTTACAAAAAAGTTAAAAGATAAAAAGGTTTAGGCGTGCAACACTGCAACCTCTGCCAGAACTTCCTCAAAGGAACAGGTAGTACAACATTGGTTCAATGTGCTTGTGCAGAGCATACATTTAACAGGCAAAATAGTATGGTTTAAGTAAAACAATTAATCGGACATTGTACTTTTGTTTCATGCAAGCACAATCTAAAATCAGCAGTCCGATTCTCGGTCCACATTTATCTGGAGGATGAGAATCTGCCCTGTGTGGCATTAGCATAAGCCATACCACTGTAGAAAAATAAGTTCTAATATCAAACCGAACTCACCTCGCCCAGGAGGAGTAAGGCACACTGCCTGAGCAATTGATGATAACACTGACTGTTCTGCAAGACCAATTCGAAGTTTTCCTCCAAGAGATCTAGATAAATAAAAGTTATTAAATAATGCAAACGAAAATTAGGACGTACTATAATTATGTTTACTAATGCAGAAGTAAGGTACCTGGCAATATAACGTGCCTCAGAATGCCTGCAGGCTACAAACAGTCCTTTAATAATGTCAATTTTCTTATTCATAGACTGGGGAAAAAAAAAAGTATAGTTACAAACAATTCACACAGATTTATTGATTTCAGATATATTTACTGTTTTTGAGAACTGGGAGAAAACATATTGTATACTGTACTATAGCCTAATAGATTTTAAAGGATCGACTCCTAGTAGGAATGCACAGTACGAGATCCATTATCCAGAAAGCCCTAAAATTACAGGAAGGTCATCTCCCATAGATTCCATTTCTGCAAGCAGATCTAGGCCCATCTGGTCACCAAGTGACAACTGCAATGCAACAATGTGGCTCTTGTTGTGTCACATCAGAAAAGGGGAGGGGGAAACATGAACAACTTGAGTACAACTAGGAGCAATTATCTAACCTTTTAAATGCTCGAGATTATATTAATAGGGATACTGTCATGGGAAAACATGTTTTGTTTTTTAAATTTAAAAAAACGCATCAGATAATACTGCTGCTCCAGCAGAATTATGCACTGAAATCAGTATCTCAAAAGAGCAAACAGATTTTTTTATACTTAATTTTGAAATCTGACATGGAGCTAGACATATTGTCAGTTTCCCAACTGTCCCCAGTCATGTGACTTGTGCTCTGATAAACTTCACTCACTCTTTACTGCAAGTTGGAGTGATATCACCCCCTCCCCCCCAGCAGCCCAACAACAGAACAATGGGAAGGTAACCAGATAACAGCTCCCTGACACAAGATAACAGCTGCCTGGTAGATCTAAGAACAGCACTCAGTATGCCAAGTCCCACTGAGACATATTCATTTACATTGAGTTGGAGAAACAACAGCCTGCCAGAAAGCAGTTTCATCCTAAAGTGTTGGCTCTTTCTGAAAGCACATAACCTGCGAAAATGACCCGAGGTGACTGCCTACACACCAATATGATAAATTAAAAAAAATACACTTGCTGGTTCAGGAATGAAATTTTACATGGTAAGAGTGAATTATTTGCAGTGTAAACAGTGTCATTTAGAAATAAAAACAACAGCATAAAAACCACGACAGAATCCCTTTAAGCTTTCATTGAGAACATACAGTTATCCTACCAGTCTCCTATTTCTGTCAGCCCAGCAGACAGACCTCCCTGCATTGCCTCCTTAAAGGAGAAGGAAAGGTACATTTTAATACCTATCTCTAAGTGTTGCTTTTGCACACCCTTCCTGGACCGCTACACTTTCATGGCCCAATTCTGTCTCCCGCACTTGCACTGTGCCATAGAACTTTTGTCCTGTAACTTTCTTTGCGGCCGCCATGTTGGCCCTCTACGCGTCACATCCTGTGTCAAGTTTGCATGCACCAAATTGAATCCTCCCCCACACACACACATCAATACCAAAGCATATTGTTTGCGTTGCTGCATCTCTCCGTGGAGTAAGTTTTAAACTGTCCACCAATGTATTAATACTAGAGCCAAAACGCTACCTACCCTGTGAAATCTGAAAGCGCTCTGACCAAAATAAATGCAAGATATGCTAAGGAACTATTGCGTTGCTATAGCAACCTGTAGCGATGGCACTGCAGCATGAAGGGGAGGAGAACCAGAAGTCAACGATGATGTTGACTCGCACCACATGACCGGTTTATCATCGATCATATGGGAGAAGTAAAGTGGTGTACTGCACATGCGCAGGGCTTGCGAAATTACTACTGCACATGTGCAAGCCCTGTTACAGCCTTGTTGGATACCGAGAGGGATGTCTTTGGGATCACAAGAACTTATCAATATTTTTTACCACGATATTGAAATACAGTCTAAGGCAAAACGATAGAGGCAAAATTCTTGTAAGTAGCTCTCCAAAATGTGGACTATATATATATATATATATATATATATAAAACTTTGATTTTTACCTTTCCTTCTCCTTTAAGAGCATACTATGAGGATTATCCAAATTTCTCTGCCTGTATTTTGTATGCAAGCTGAGAAAAGTAAATTTGCTTCTATGTGTAGCTACACTGACATGCCTGTATGCATTCAGCTACACAGAGCAGATTTCAGGTAAAAAATGCAGAAGCATATATTTTCAGGCTGAAAACCGCTCAGTATAGATAATGACATGGAAGTTCCGCTGCTGTGTACTTCTGCCAGAGGGGAAAAAAAAGCACCTAAAACCTCCCATATCTCTCCTTTTGAATAATGTTACAGCGCAATGTTCTGATGGAAAGAAAAGGGGTAACAAGTAAAAAATGTATGCAGTGGACATAACCGAACCAATTGTCCCTAATTCCAATTAATTTGAATCTTTTTTCAACTGGTGTCAACAGTTATTTGCAATTTAAAAAAAAAAAAAAAAAGCATTATAATCTGGGTTTGCAGCAGTGACCATTATACTTTAGCAGACATACAGTTTTCCAACAGGTAGGGGTGGGGGGGTGGATGTGTGTGTGTGTGTTCCTTTTTATTCCTAAAAAGTATTGCTCGTTTTTGCAGCTTGTATAGGCATTTGAACACATTCATACCCAGTTGATGAAATACAGATAAAACTGTCCCTGCCTGTTGTAATAAATATAAAAAATGAACATGGATACTTTAGTATGCAAGCAATTCTAACAGCATAAGCAGCACTTCAGCGAATAGTGAAAGGTTTTCTGATCTCTCAGACTACAGTTCTTAATTATGTGGATCAGAAGCAAATGGCAATAGTTTACATTTTTCATTCCCTTGGGCTACATTTGTACTTACAGCATTGCCAGTCATCCTGGCTATATCTTTCAGCTTGCCGAAAACACCTGATGCCATGAGCTTTGGGGGTGTAAACATTGTGCGTTGGTTGCTACGACTGCTCTCAGCAACCAGGCCAAGGTCTCCTTTCTCTTGTGCCTCAGCCTTTATCTTCTCAAGCTGGCGTCCTATAGATTGAAAACAAGTTTGGGCTTTTGCATCAAGACATTTAATTTTAGACTCACTGACTGAATTGAATGTGCCTTCTTAAAGAAGAACTAAAGCTTAACTAAAGACGTAGGCTAGAAATGTTGTACATTATGTTTTGGGCTTCTGTACCAGCCCATGGCAACCACATCCCTTTAGTAAAGTAAAGATCTGTGTCTCAGAAGATGCCCCAGTATCTCTTTATCTTCTTTTCTGCTGATTCACTGAACATGCTCTGTGCTGCTGTCACTTACTGAGCTTAGGACTGACTCAAAATATACAATACACAGAATATAAATGTCACAATATAAGTCTGATTAGTAATTAATACAGATAATTACTACATGGCAGCACAGAACACAGTGCAATTAGCATCATAATATAATAATCAGCCCTGTAGCATCATCTTATTACAGATATTACAGACCAACCTCATTTTCTGCTTGATAATTAGTGACGACCCCTAAGCTTAGCTTCTCAACAGCTGCTCAGAGCCCACTGAGCATGTGAGTGTTGCAGACACTTTCCAAGATGGTGATCCCCTGTGACAAGTTTGAAGTCCTGGATCATTGCTGCTATTGACAATCTGAAACTTTAGGCTGGTGCAATAAGTTCAGTATATAAAATATGCCATTTTTAGCCACTCATTTTTAAGAGATACTGACACCAGAAAATAATCTTTTTTATCGCTATCATAATGTCTTTGAATTCTATTTATAATTTTGCATAAAAGTATTTGCCTGATGCGTTTACATTGCCTTTTTTTACCCTTGTGTTTCTCTATGAGGGGGCTGCTAAATTTGTTCAGAAAAATTCTGTTAGCATTAGAAACTGACAGGTTAAGAAGGCACAGCCAGATTGGCAAAACAGTCAGGTTTTAGGAACTACAAGTAGCGATTACTTACAAGGGCAGAAGTATTAGCGAAAAACGGTCAACATGACCCATAGGTAACTTTTAATATTAATAGTTTGAAAATTAGTTGTAAAATGTTTAGGGTCAGCATAACTTTAAGACCAAATCATCCCTGCAACATAAGCAAATCACATGCTGTTTTACCTATAGGTACTATTCTCCTATTGGAAGGACAACCCTGTTATGCACCATTCAGGAATATAAATTGCTCTCCGAGAGGAATACATGCACATAGTATACAAGTTAGCATAACTATCAACCCCTGTAAGAACATCTGTAGTTGTATGGTTTACTGATGGAATAATACACAATATAAACAAAGTGGATAAACAAAAAAAGGCACAGATGGAAAAATTACTCCACCCAAATCTGAAACTCAACACAATATTCTTTAATAGGTCCCAAAGTGCACTACATGTAATTAGGGAATTCTATCGCTTTCTTAAGAACACTAACTGCGCCTCAATCACAGCCAGGAGAACATAAACAAGTGGAACCTTAGACTTAAAAAAGGACAATTTGAAACAGACTCATACCTGTAGCCTGGGCAACTGCTTTCATTAGAATAGTTTCTCCTATGCCTAGCTCCAGTCCTTCATATGCCGGTCCCAGGCGGTTCAGACAAAGATAGATGCAAGGCAAGAGATCCTCAGGAGTAAGAGCAATGACGGAGCGCAGAAAATTACTCAGAGTCTCTATGTTCTTCAGTCTGAAGCAAAGAATTATATTTAAATAGATGTTTTAAAAGGTTTGAAAAACAAGTGCAAAAATAGAGGGATTTTTTTTTTTTATAGGCCATTTATCACATGTGTCTCTCTCTCTAAAGAATTTAGGAGAATATGCAAATAGAAGTCTCTTCTCCAATGGACAAAAGCAATAAAATAGGGTTGCCACCTCAGCCCTTTAAAACTGAACACATATGGAATACACAGCTGGCATAGCTTATTAGTAATGCATCATGCATCTAAATAAATTGCTAGTTAGCCATGCAGGCTATGGATTCCATGTGTGTTTAAAGGGGTGAGGAAGCAACCCTACAATAATATTGTCTACTGACAAAAACAATTTCTAAAAAGTGCTAAAATTATTGTGATTGAAGACAATGCGCAAGGAACTAATGGGAGTGATGCTAGGATACATCAGTCATCACATGAGCATAAACATGGTCATATTCTGGGGGTGTGAATGCAATACTAGGGATGGGCGAATTTTTTTACCTTGTTTCGCAGCGGAAAAGACACCCATAGACTTGTATGGCGTCATGCGTCAAAAAAAAAAAAGACGCGCGTTAAAAAAATTCTGACGCCCATAGACTTTAATGGGCGTCGGCGACATTTCGACGAAACAGGTCAAATTCGCTCATCCCTATGCAATACTAAAGGCTACATTATTTTCTTCTGCTGCATGGCATCTCTAAAGCTCAATTAAAGGTCCCTCCTTAAGAAGTCATGTTAGAGATGCAAATTCTGCTGGTTGCAAATATATGCATGAACTTAACATACTCTGCAGTATCTAATTCTGAACCACAAACAAAATTGAAATAGTTTCTGTTTTTCAGCGTTAATGTTACCTTTTCATTTCATTCTGAATTGTACATCAGTACCGATTAAGCAACAAATCAAGGAGAAAATTAAATACTAAGATTTTTGTTTACATCAGGATTGAGTGAACTGCATAAAACTCATCAGGACTTTCTGTTTGGACTTTTCATGGTTTATTTATACTAAATACCGAAGACCGTTATATATATGACAAAAACAGCGGTTTACAATACATCACACAAATAAATAAAATTAATTACCGGGCAGATTCCTCTTCTATCCTTTCAAACGTTCGGGCAACAGCAAGATATGGTACCCTAGGCAAGCAAAAAAAACAAACAAAAAAACATAGTATTAAGATGCAAAAAAAATCAAAAAAGTTTGGCTAAAACTGTCTTCTGAACATTCCTAATGGGAATGGTTCTTTAAGCATTCCGCACGATCATTTTTCCATTAAAGGAGAACTAAAGCCTAACTAAAGAATAAGGCTAGAAATGTTGTATATTATATTTTGGGCTTCTGTACCAAACCAAAGCAATCACAGCCCTTTAGCAGTAAATATTAGTGTCTCCAAAGATGGCCCAGTAGCTCCCCAACTTCTTTTCTGCTGATTCACTGCACATGCTCTGTGCTGCTGTCACTTACTGAGCTTAGGGACCCACTCACAATATACAGTACACATAGAATAGAAATGTCACAATAAAAATGTGTGCTCTATATTCTGGAAGAAATAGATTTTCGCTTTAATGTGTGAAATATTCTGGTTGCACGGTTTGATTCCTGACGAAGACGAAGATTGATTCAGCAAGTGCCGTTCTTCTGCATTGCTCGTGTTATTTCTTAGCTCAGGAACCCAGGTGAAACAATTGTCTATGGTTCTCTTCCTCTTATATTAAAGTGAAAATCAATTACTTCCAGAATACTTCTTATAACTAACAAATCACTACCAATGTGTGCCAAGTTCAATTCAAGGCTAGACTGGATTTATTGAAAATACAATTAAAGCAGAAAACATGACCATAGAAATATGTATACGCTGTAAAGTCATTGGTCTTTATGCCTCTAACCACCTCAGTAAAGCAGAGTACAACTTATGGTCCTATATTTTGCCTGCTGCAATTCCCACCTATATACCACTCAGCCTGCCATTGTGCTTAAAACAACCAAGGTGATTGCACGGTGACAGCAAGAAAACATGGCAAATTGCAATGATGTCTTTGCCGTATATTACATGGGAAGCTAAATGAGTAAGTAAGTAAATCACCAATATCTAAATCTATCAATATTTAACCAGGAACTCAATAGTCATACTACAAAAGGGAATTGCTATGATTTATTTCTATTACATGAATAGGTAAAATTTTTCCAGTCTGCAATTTAATAGAATAACTGCCTCTACACATGGCAGCACCTGTCTGGACATTTAAATTGCAGCGAAGTATCTCTGCTGTGTGCTATAGGCTCAAGGCCTAATTTTCCAAACAAGCACCAACATTAAGTATGACAGGCAACACTCACTAATTGCGTTAAACCTTGTTATTCATCACACATGCAACATATGGAGGTGTCCACCATACATGTACGGGGGATCACACTGGACGTTTGTGGACTGAGAATTAGCCAGACATTTTATCAGGATACATATAGTTACCACAGTATATTGCTAGGAGACATAGGAGACAATGAGGTAAAGTTCCTGCTCACAAGAGCTTACGTATAAGGGTGGGAAAAAAAGATGACACATGGTGCAGGGAACCAGCGTGGTTGTAACGTTCTTGTTGGTTAGAACAATAATGTCAAGTCCATAGTAGAAAATGGAAACCAGAAATGAGTGTGGGTGTGAGTGGACTGTAAGGTGGATGTTAAGTGATCAATTAAAACACACAGGTTCAAGGAGTGTTTAACAGGATATGGCCTAGTAAGCGAAATGAGGAGAAAAAGTAATTTTCATGCAGAAGTTACATCAGGGTTTGTACTTGATAACTAAAGAGGCGATGTATGGTGATGACACTGTTGATTGTTTTGGAAGGGAGTACAGGTATGGGACCGGTTATGAAGAATGGTCAGGACCTGGGGCTTTCCGGATAATGGATCTTTCTGTAATTTGGATCTTCATAACTTAAGTCTACTAAAAAATCATTTAAACATTAAATAAACCCGATAGGCTGGTTTTGCTTCCAATAAGGATGAATTATATCTTAGTTGTGATTAAACACAAGGTACTGTTTTATTATTACATAGAAAAGGGAAATCATCAACAAAAAAAAAATCTGATAATTTGGATAAAATGGGAGACAGTCGTTATGAAATTCAGAGCTTTCTGAATAATGGGTTTCTGGTTAATGGATCCAATACCTGTACAAGAATCTTGAAGAAAATTCTGTGTATGACAGGCAGCCAGTGCAGAAAGGGTTTAGAATTTCTGCCGTCTCTCGTGTGAAATAGGGTCCATTATGGGAAGTTGGAAGTGGCATGACTTTGTAAGAATTACACTGAAGGGCAAACAGGAGTCAAACAGACTAGTAAACAGCAGACTTGAACTGGGATTATATGGTGCTTTTCAACACATATAGTGAGCAGACAAATAAATGAAAATGGAAGTAACAGGTTAGCTGATAACCAGGTCAGTTTTGTCCACAAGGATTATTAAGACAACAAAGTCCCTGTAGCCAGCAGTTTGTGGGAGCAGAGAGAAAGTGAAGGCAGAGGTGACAGTGTAATCAACATACATAATCTGAAGGTAGATTAAATAGCCCTGAGAAAAATAAGAAAGACAGCTGAAGTAATACAAAATTAAATAGGATGAGAATGCTATTGAAAAGAAAGGGTTAAAATGAGTTTTAGTTGTGTGATTTTTCAGTAGTATTTAGAATATTGCTAAAAAAAGCATACAGGTCAGTAATGATGCAGGAACTAAGAGACATGCTCTTGCAAGCATATATACAGACATTTTGGGGCAGATTTATTAAGGGTTGAGTTGTGGTTTCCCATGAAAAATGAGTTTTCGCTGTGATTTTTCAGTCTAAAAATCGATTTTTTTTTTTTTCAGGTTAAAAAAAACTCTACCATGGAAATTGCTTCAATCTGAAAATGCACCATCTGACACCTGTCAGGGTCATGTAGAAGACAGCGGCAGAGGTCGCTTGAACCATTTGAATATGTTAATAGCCTCCATGATGTTTCAGGTTTTTTTCCAGTGGGTTTTGCTCGAAAACTCGATCAATTTTTCAGGTTTTTTTCCCATGGAAAACTCTATTCATTTGTTTTCTGGTTGTTAACCCCGAACTCGCTGAGTTATGAGTTCTTTCGAGGTTTTAAAAAGCTCACATAACTAAAATTTGACTTAACCCCCTTAATATGTAAAGAGGAGGTAAGGTAAGAGGTTAACCAAAAGCAACATGTTTATACAAATGTAAGAAGGAAAAGCTTCTTTATGGGTTCACCAGAAAAACCCACAGTAGCAATCCACAGAAAGGTTTTGTCGGGAAGATACTTGTACTGCTGTTCCAACTCCGTCTGATGGTATTTAAAATTGTTATATTTTGAAATTCAATGCTGCTTCTCAGACGGATACCAAAGAAACAGTTAAGGGTGATGAGATTTGTCGCCTTTTGTTAAATCAGGGCTATAGTGGGCAACAAATCTCTTTCCATTTCACATATAATAAATAGTCATAAAGTACTTTTCTGCCGTAAGAATAAATCCCAGTGCATAGTGGTTTCACTAGTGTGGAGTCCAGCTGAGCTATTACAACCTTTTTATTTTCAGTTTTTGTCTTTTGTTTAAACTTTAGGTTTAAAGAGTGTTTGTAATCTCTTTAATAAATTAAAATCCACAATGATATATAGATTGGCCCATTAATCTTTGGACAGAGAAAGCTTTTCGTATATGCCCCTGAAGAAGCCGAGTTTGTTGGTGAAACGCGTTAGGTGGCATAGGTGGACGGTGGTTAGCCTAGCTTCCACTCTGTCCCCACGTAGATAGGCAGGTTTTTTGCACACGTTGGGCACAAATGGAAGGGTGGGAGTGGGTAGCTATGCACTAAGTCCTCTCCAGTATTCAACTTCTGGAAAGGTGCCATTTATTTTGACTTTGATTTTGGCACCACCGTTCCACCATATGCAGTTTTTAATTGTTTGTATTTAAAGGACACGTGTCCAGCACTGCAGCTTGTTGGCTACAGCAGTAGTAGTTTCATGAGTGCTCTTCTTTTTAGTATACTTTATTAAAAGTTAAGTCTTAACAGTTACATACTTTGTACATGTATTACACTGAACTTGTTTGCTTTGAAGTGTGTGGTTGGAATTGAGAGTTACAAGTATCAGTTTCACTTCAATGTCTGTGTCTTTAGTTTATACAAACTTGCAGTGTATATATATGTTTCGAACCAGCAAATAGCCCCCATCTGTAACATTTCTGTACATTACCACAATGAATTTTAAATGAAAACTCAAATGCAGTTGAACTGCAGACTTTCAGCTTTAATTCAGTGGGTTGAACAAAAAGATTCCATAAAAATGTGAGGAACTAAAGCCTTTTTTTTTTCTTTAACATAATCACTTCATTTCAGGGTCTCTAAAGCAATTGGACAATTGATTCAAAGGCTATTTCATGGGCAGGTGTGGGCAGTTCCTTTGTTATGTCATTATCAATGAAGCAGATAAAAGCTCTGGAGTTGATTTGTGGGGAGTGCTTGTATGTGGATGATTTTGCTGTGAACAGACAACATGCGGTCATAGGAGCTCTTCATGCAGGTGAAACAAGCCATCCTTAAGCTGCAAAAACCCATTCGAGAAATTGCTACAATATTAGGAGTGGCAAAATTGACAGTACATCCTGAGAAAGAAAGAAAGCACTGGTGAACACAGCAACGCAAAAAGACCTGGATGCCCACGGAAGACAACAGTGGTGGATGATCACAGAATCAATCATTTCTATGGAGGTAGGTGTATCAATATCCAAGTCTACCATAAAGAGAAGACTGCATGAAAGTAAATACAGAGGTTGCATTGCAAGGTGCAAGTAGGGTTGCCACCTTTTTTAAAAAAAAAAATCTACCGGCCAGTGGTGGGGGCGATAACTAAATGGGTGGGCCGAAATTTAAAAAGGGGCGGAGTCACGACCAGTGATGCAAAAGGGGACGGGGCCACATCGTGAGAGGAGCAGAAGACGAAGAAAATGTACGTTTCCACCTGAGGGCCAAGGGCTTTTGTTAAGGGTATTACAAATTACCGGCAAATTTGTAATACCTGCCCCGGCACGTGTTTTCCCGGCTAGGCAACCCTATGTGCAAGCCACTCATAAGCAAGGCTAGATTAGACTTTGCTAAAAAACCATCTTAAAAAAACCTAGCACAGTTCTGAAAAACATTCTTTGGACAGATGAAATAAAGATCAACCTCTACCAGAATGATGGCAAGAAAAAAGTATTGAGAAGGCGTGGAACAGCTCATGATCCGAAGCATACCACATCTCTATGAAACATGGTGGTGGCAGTGGGATGGCTTGGGCGTGCATGGCTGCCAGTGGCACTGGGACACTAGTGATGTGACACAGGACAGAAGCAGCCGAATGAATTCTGAGGTGTTAAAGAGACACTGTCTGCTCAAATCCAGCTAAATCCAGTCAAATTGATCGGGAGGCGTTTCATAATACAGATTGACAATGACACAAAATGTACAGCCAAAGCAACCCAGGGGTTTATTTAAGCAAAGAAGTGGAATATTCTTGGATGGCCAAGTCAGTCACCTGATCTGAACGCAATTGAGCTGCATTTCACTTGTTGAAGACGACAGAAAGGCCCACAAACAAATAGCAACTGAAAGCCGCTGCAGTAAAGGCTTGGCAGACCATTAAAAAGGAGGAAACCCAGAATCTGGGTTTTATTTTCAGTTTAATTTGTCCAATTGCTTTTGAGCACCTGAAATTTTTAGTTTAAAAAAAAAAAAAAAAAAAAAAAGGCTTTAGTTCCTCACATTTTTAAGCAATCTTTAAAGCTGAAATTCTGCAGTTCAACTGCATTGGAATGTTTTCATTTAAATTTCATTGTGGTATAGAACCAAAATTAGAAAAAACTTGTCTCTGTCCAAAGATTTATGGGCCATCAGTGATGAAGTGCCAGAAGGAGGCATGAAACGCTTCAGGTGACTTAACATGTCATAGGGTAGGAGTACATCTGTAATAGATGCCTGTTTGTTGTTTTAATCATTCGAAAAAAGCTGGACAGTGAATTTTATCCCGCGTGTGTAGAATGGTTCTCACCTACAAAACCCCCTAGTTCATTGGTTTGTTCCCAAAAGCACCATCTTCATTCATATAGCTTTAAATTCCTAAGCTTTGCATTGATGAAATGCCTTGCATGCGGTGTTCTTTCAATCAACATGGAAAACACATTAGTATATTAAAAACAGAGGAGTCGTAGGGACCCTAAACAGATGTCCAAGGATTTATGTACCGATTTCACAGCCCTGAGTATAACACTGAGTAATACGTTTTACTTGAGGCAATCCTAATGCAACACTATGAATTTTTTTCTTAAGGAAAATTGTCCCCTACAGATGACAAATGTGTCCCAACATCTGAGTGGAGGACCTGGTTGCTTAGCAGACATCAAACATACATGAATTCACACATAGCGCCTGTTTTCTGATAAATAACTAGCCTCATGCATAGTCTGAACAAATGTAATTTCGACTAGGGTTATGATACGGTTTACCTGTCAAATCAAAGGATAAAATCTGAAATGAAATCTGAATGAAATTGTGGACATACATAAATTTAAAGCAGCAACAGTAAATAAGGTTGCAAAATCTAGTATGTCATGATTAAGATATACTTTACACTGGAGCCTCACCCGTCAAAATAACAGGCCACAAGGAAGTTAGCCTTGCTGAATAAGACAGATTATTTTCTTTCTTGCAATATAGATATGTATGCTTTGAGATCTAATTAAGTTCTTGGCATCCCATATCCTAACACAGAGAACAATGAGCAACAACTAAAAAACGGGAAAAAAACAAAAAAAAAAAAACTAAAAAAAACTTACTTCTGTCCATTACACCAGCAAGCATCATCTATGGGGTGATATTTACTCTTGGATGGGTTATACTCTGTCTGTTCTTCTGATGCTTCTTGCTTGGATGCTCCAAAGAAACTGAATGAAAACAATGAAAGGTTGGTGGTGAAGCTTTTGTACTAGGGATGCACCGAATACCCTATTTTGGATTCGGCCGAACCCCGAATTCTTTGCTAAATATTTGGCCGAATACCGAACCCTAATTTGCATATGCTAATTAGGGGTGGGAAGGGGAAACCTTTATTTACTTCCTTGTTTTCTGACAAAAAGTCACTCGATTTCCCGCCCCTCATTTGCATATGCAAATTCAGATTAGGTTCGGCTGGGCACAAGGATTCGGCCGAAGCCTGCTGAAAAAGGCTCAATCCTGGATTCGGTGCATCCCTATTTTGTTCTAGAGAGATTTTTGAATTACATGATATGGTTTCTCCGTGGTTCATCATTTATACCAGTTATTTGAAAGCCATACCTGCCAACGTTTTTTTTAGGCTTAGGCGATTCTTCTAAAGAGGTCTCAGTGACATTCTTTTCATTCAGATTTTCCTCTTTCTTTTCAGTCTTTATTGCAGGTTTCCTTGGGGCTTAAGAAGAAGAAAAAAAAACATATTGAGGTGTTTGAAAAGAAATATCTGCCAAAAAGTTTAATATTCTTCAAAAATACTAATTTAATCTTTACTTTACTTTTTTGCTCCTGGCTCTTTAACATGAGCAAAGGTTGCCCCATTCAGAATGATGTGTGATTTTACTGCATTATTAGCTGCTTGCAATATTGTGTCAGCAGGCAAAGCTGCCTTGTAGTATCTGCAGATAACATTCACCCTCCCATGATTTATATTACCAATTTCTTTAACATGTGCAGTTTTATATACAGTATTGTGTACCTAAAGTAACTACACACAAGCATCAACTGACAACCTTCGTTGGGTATTTGTTTGGGCCCGTTGTTTATACATTCATAAAGCCTTTAGTCTTTCAAGGACCATGGCACACTGTGGGATAAAGTACTCACCAAAGAAACTGCTTATTTGTTTCACAGGTTTAGCAGAATCTGCTTTCTTCTGAGGCTCCTCATCGCTTTTTTCCTCATTACTTTTTTCCTCACTGTCATTGTCTTTAAAAGAAACTTTATCGCTAAATTTCACTTTCTTTGGCAGAGGACCGTTTTTCTTTCTTGCCTTCCCTTTTGAAGCTTTAGGCTCCACAGTAGGACTGGTAAGTTTGGGCTGTGGTTGCTCTTGACATTTAGGTTCAGATTGCTCTTCTCCTGAAACAACATCCTTTTGGTCTACAAGTTCTATGTTCGGATCATCCGCTTTGGATATGGTTTCTTGAACAACTTCGGCATTTGTCTCTTTCTTTATGGGGCATTCCTCTTCCATGGAGATATTGTGACTTGTCTCCATGGGTTCTTCTTGTTGAATATCTCCCTCTGTTTTAATATAAACAAATTAAATTATGTATATAAATTGGTTAATGTAAAAGGATAACTCATGCACTAAGCTGTGATTGTGCACAGGTACATTTGGAAAGTCCCCCCATTTCTGGTCTCAACATAATTATTTATTTCTAAGTGAATTGCTCTCTTTGTAACAACACAGCAACTTTATATTATCTAAGCTAGCATGATGACTGCAAAACAATACTGTTGGCATTTTAAAATGTATAGACTTAATTCAGAAGGCTACACATTAGTGAAACCCTATGCCCAAGCATTCAAGATAATAGATCCCAAGTCTTTACTGATGCTTAGATAAGGACTACAACTTTATACTCAAGCCACATAAATGAAACACTGCTTTAGATAATCTTCACCATTACTTGGAAGACAGGGAACAAAGATGCTTTCTACAGCTCCATCTTCTCACCTGCCTCTTTCTTTTGGCGCTTCACTGCTCCTTTGACATCTAAATCATCTTTTGGTGGATTTGATTCACTGGGAGATATTTCCAGCTTACGCTTTGGTAGCTGTTTACGGGCTGTTAAAGAAAGGGGAAGTTCATGTTTAAATTTACTTTTAATATACCATTTTATTTCACCATTTTTTTTCTCACAATGCAATCTCACCATTTAAACATCAGTAGTGCCAGATTTGTCTAAATGGTTGCACCATGTGCATGTTTTTACAAACTGGAAAGATGCTGTCAAAATTGGGGGAGTAGACCTTTTGTCAATTCAGATGCAGATCGTTTAAAGGGGAAGTAAAGTCTAAAATAGAATAAGGCTAGAAATGCTGTATTTTGTATACTAAACAAACGTACTGCACCACAAGCCCAATCAAACTAAAAATTATTTATGCTTCCAAATTTGGCCACAGGGGGTCACCTTCTTGTAACTTTGTTAAACATCTTTGCAAGACCAAGACTGTGCACATGCTCAGTGTGGTCTGGGCTGCTTAGGGATAGTCGGAAATTATCAAAACAGCACAAGTCAAATAATATACTGCAGAAGCCGATACAGCAAGACTGATTAATAATCAGAATAGTCAGACTGCACTGGGTCCTGTGTTATCATGTAATCTAATGTGGATTTTATAATTTTTGTATTGTTTAATACAAACTTTCTCCAACTCTGCAGAACCAATGGTTGCAGTGAACCAGTGGCTGCAGCAAAATAATCCTCCAAATAGAATCCCAGTTTATCTGTTTAAATCTGGCTCAATGATCTTTGTCCCTGCATCTGGAGTTGGAAACAGTAAAGGGGATATAAAGGCAAAAATTAAATCCAATACAAATCTCTACAGTCTCCGACTGCTCTACAGGGAAACAAAGCTGCTTGAGTTCTGCATGGCTGGGAAGTAAGGCGGGGGCTACAACTGCTGTTCATAAGTATCATTGTTTTCCTGCAGAGCAGTTAGGGACCGTCTGACAATTCCTATAGAAGGAAAAAGCCTGCTTTTTGCTACTAAGTTCGGCCTTTCACTCAACTGCAGGCACATCCAGACCAGGTGGTATGGAGGATCCAGGAAGAAGATGGTGACATAGCACTTGCACAGCAGTAACCTTGGCTACTGCAGTTTTCAGCACTCCCCCAGTGATTATACCTTTCATTTTACTTTAAAAAAAAAAGTAAGCATGGTATTCTTTCTCACAAGTTTAGTGCACCTATTGACAAGTATAGCACACCTATTAATGAAGCCTGCTGTGGGGATGCAGGGTATTACATTCAGGATGGCAGTAGCTACAGGGTTGCCCAGTATCAATAGGCACATTTATACACAATTTTCAGAAAAGGCAGGACAGATACAATGGCAAATATGCAGACGTGTTTGGATGCCAATACCTTTAATGAATGCAATCAAAACATCTGCATTTGTTTTAGCACAATTGCACTTGTAACCATATTTAAACCTTAGACTGTAATACTTCATTTTTATTGCTTATTTCTCCTTTTCAGGTCCTACTTTTATCTTCCATTTTATTCAAAACTGCTTTCAAGTAGCTAGAGTATTTAACCCCTAGCAACAAGATACATGTAAAACATCAAGTCTGAGGGCTGCAAACAAAAATGTTTTTGTTGCCTATGAATTATGTAATTTAAGGTTAATAACTCAAGTATGTATTTTGTTACACAGTTATGCACATATTTTGCAACACAATTATGTGTACACAATCTATTAAGTATCAAAATATAACTAACTACTTACCTGTCTTTCGTTTGGGGATACCGGAAGGAGATATGCCAGGAGAATCTGAACATAAAGGGCTGTCAATAGATTTGCTGCTGCAAGGAGAGACAAAATCTTGGGAAGTGTTCATCTCTGAAGCTCCTTCAGATTTTGCATCCTGAAAGTTTAAAAGCAATAATGTTAAAATGGAGTTTTATTATAAAGGGATCAATAAGAGCTACATAAGACGCACTGAAACATATAAACCGATCTTTCAAGGAATGAAAGAACCAAAACGTTTCTTTTTTTATAAGCACTAACTCTCCATTACCCCCAATATGATGTACATATACAGATTCAATTACAGAATATCTTGGATAAGGTGACATTAAAGGAAAACTATACCCCCAAACAATGCAGGTCTCTATAAAAAGATATTGCATAAAACAGCTCATATGTAAAACCCTGCTTCATGTATGTGCCATTGGGTAATCATAAATAGAAAATTGCCATTTTAAAAAATAAGGGCCTCCCCCTGAGATCGTAGGATTCACTGTACTGTATGTTAGGTCACATGAGCCAATTAACAGACAGAGTTGTGTCTTTTGCTTCCACACTTCTTCCTGTTACAGTTAAAGTTGAAGTATTTCTGGTCAGGTGATCTCTGAGGCAGCACACAGACCATCACGAAATGGTGGCTCAAGGCAAGAGATGTAAACGGGCAATATTTACTTATATATTCCAGTTTGGTAAGATTATTTAATATGCCAATTAATATGATATGAACTATCTGTTGCTTAAGTGTTCATTTTGGGGGTATAGTTTTCCTTTAATGCTGCATGTCTAAAATCAACAGCTCAGGATGCATTATATGGAAAACCCCCAGGTCCTGAGCATTCTGGATAACAGGTCACATACCCGTATAACCGTAAAAATAAGCAATAACTAACATTCTGTAACTTTATACGCCAACAGAACTTACCTTACGTGCACTCTGAGGAGTTTCTTTACGTGCACTTGGAGGAGTTTCTTTACGTGCACTCGGAGGAGTTTCTTTACGTGCACTCGGAGGAGTTTCTTTAACATCATTCTTTGGATCGCTTTCATTGTTCATTTTTTCAGGAGTCGCTTGTACCTTTGAATTCTCCTCTTCCTCTTCACTATCACTTTCCAACACACGTGCAGACTTCTTTGAAACTCGTTTGACTGGTGACTCGGCATCTCCACATAAAGCACTGCCATTTCTCTCTTTTAAAGGACGTTCAGGAACACTGTGAAATGATGCGGAGTTAACACTTAGCAGAAACCATATCAAAGGTTCACCAGAATATGAAACCAATATGAAAGTGCTGTGAAGTAGCATGAACAAATGAACTTGGACATGAGAAACCTCTGCTAAACCCTTTCAAACGCAAATATACAACACTGCAGCTTTATTATTTTCATAAGCAGAACTGTAATGAGGATGCTTAAATAAAAATTAATATAGCCCAGGCATTAAGACAAAACAAAAAACAAGGAAGAAAATGGTCCCTACACAATAAGACAAAAATTCATATAGATATATGGGATATCTTAAAATACAGAATTTCACATATAGCAAAAGAAAACATTCCAATGTAGATCACTAAACAAGATGGTAGGTCTTTTACAGATGTGAAGTTTGGGGGGGGGATCACACTGGGATTTGCACCACGTGAACTCCTTTTTTCTCTTAGACCCACAGTTCTCTGGTCTCAGTAAATTCAGCAGGTGAAATGCACAGCAGCTCCCACATGCAGCCCTCACACTCACACCATATTCCACTGCAGCTCACCTGCTTAAAACACCCTTGGATGTACAGCTCACACCTCTGCCTGGTTAACCCTGTGGTGGCTCTAAAAAGGGTGACTCTTAAAGGGGTGGTTCACCTTTAAAGTAACTTTTAGTATGTTATAGAACGACCAATTCTACGCAAAAAAAATAAAACAAATTGCAAATTATCTCAGAATATCAGTGCTCCGCAATATGTTGGCGTTATATAAATACATAATAATATCACTCTCTACATCATACTAAAAGTTATCTCAAAGGTGAACAACCCCTTTAAAGCGATGGCTTAAAACCTAAAGAATGGGGATATATAACTGCCATCCAGGATATATCCCCTCCGACTTCTACACAGACCACACAACACAATAACAGATTGGAGAAAATGACATTAATTTTTGCAATTACCTTTTCTCTGGCTCTTCTTTTTCCTTTTGAACATCATTCTTCACTTTCTCTTCTTTAGTCTTTACTTCAGCCCCTAGCTTGGGCTGAAAAAAGGACCTTAAAAATAAATAAATAAATAAAGCAGCGTTAAAAAGCTCATGTGCGTGCCAAGTGCTCCAAATTGGGAGAAACAAAAGGCTTATGTGATAGTCACCAGGTTATAGATGGATCTTGGTGTGATTTATTTATTTACTGTAGTTAAAGCAGAGTGGAGGCAAGTCTAAGAAAAGTCCAGCAGTCAGCAAAGCTGCAGGTGTGCATATAGGTTCCATAGGCTAATGACACATGCTGAGTTTTATCTTTTAGTGAAAAAGCGCCAATACCAGTAGAACCTTATGTTTATGCAGTGATCTCAATGGTATCAGTCTGTCAATAAGCACAGCGTGGAGGACTTAAGCCAGAAAGCACTTCTGTGCATTTATGGGCCTTAAAAAGGCCACGCGTACAGAGTGACATGCAGTTGTAATTGATATCACCACATATAGGGTGGTTTCAGCCAGTATTAGATTTTCTCCACTGATTGAAAAAACATTTTTTAAACATTGATGGAAAAAACAGTTTGTCAGTTTCTATCACACAGAAGAACTGGACAGGATCAATATACGTGTATATATATATATATATATATATATATATATATATATATATATATATATATATATATATAATTTGTTATCAATGTCATACATAACCATTCAACTGCAGGGCAAACAAGTCTGCTTTCATTTGAGCACCACATAAAGGGATGAAACACTACTTACAGAAAGCGTATTCTCTTTAATTCTGGCGTAAAAGTCAATTAAACATGAAGCAATGATGTTCTGAGCAGACTCTGTTCACTATTAAAATGATTACAGTGATTTTCTGGGACATGTATCAACCGATATTAATTTTTATAGCTATTTATTTTTTTTATTATTTTGCTTTGTGTTCAGCAGCTGTCCAGCTTGGAATTTCTGCAGCTATCTATTTGTCAAGATCCAACGTATCCTAGTATTCAATAAGTGGTTTGAATGAGAGACTGGAAAATGAATATGAGAAGGCCTGAACAGACCGATAAGTAATATAATGTAACAACAATAAAAGTGTAGCCTCATGGAGCAATGTTTTGGCTGCCCCTTTTGAAACTATTAAGCAACAGAAGCAGAATACATATGAAAAAAAAAGACCAACGGAAATGTTGCTAAGTACAAGACATAATAAACATATGCATCATTTACTAAAAGGTAGCTTAAAATGATGCACCCACTTAATATTTAGGCTTTAAGAAATGTGCTACTAGAGTACTGTATTTGAACCACTGAGCATGACCTGAGTGAATCTATTATTTTAATACAAAATTCCCCATTTACTCGGATATATATTACCTCAAATCGGTTTTCCCATGTAACTCTGTAAGTTGCACAGGGATGAAGTTCCAGGTGTGACTGGTCAGACTGAATCACAGGTGATACATACTGCTACACTTTTCAATAGAGGCAGCCTGAATGTATGTAGATCCATGCAACCCCAACAGATATGCATTTGCAAGCAATGCTGTCATCAGTCCAATACAAACCAAACGAATGGGCCTTTCTTGTATTGTATATATACACAGAGTATTATTATCTATTAATATCTTAGGACAACTTCATTTTAACACATGTAACATTTAAAGCAAGAAGAAAAAGAATAAACTTACTTTATTGTTCGTTGCATATTTTGTCAAGAATGGTTAGAAGATTCCTGATGCTATAATAAAAAAATATATATTAAGAAGAGGCAAACAAACCCCAGATACAAAAAAAGAAAAACTAGGAAGTGACCTGCACACATTGTAAAACTGCAGCAACCTCAAACAGCTGAGGTGCTGCTACCAGTAGCCCCCTACTTTAATGCCGCTAACTATAATATCACTATACCCCAGTACTTGGGATTTATGGTGTTACAAGTTGGTTTACTATTGCTTATGCAGGTATAGGTTATCTGTAAACTGGTCATCCAGAAAGTTCTGAAACAGGATACCACTTTTAATGAATCTGGTATAAAACTTGTATGCCTCGTGTCCCTGCTAGATCTCAGTGATAATGACTTCAGAGGGCATCTTTAGGGGGCTTATAGCCAGGCATTATAAAAAGGGGGGTGATCAGTCACTATAATTAATCATATAAGGCTAACAACCTATCTAGGGGCTTGTCTGAAACAATTCTAAGCAGCTTTCCAATATACATAAAAAATGTTCAGTGCTTTTAAAGCTATTGAAAGCAGCGTTTACTTAACTCCAAGTTGCTACTTTTCAAACAATGTTGCAAGTCTTAGTTCCTCTGCAAATCCAGGTCTGATAATCAGATGCCTTGTCAATAGCAATACATATACAAATAACTTAAAACCCATAGAACATTTGTAATGAATATATATTGTAAAGTTGCTTAGAATTATGCTTTCTTTTATTAGGCAAAAAATGGGTTGACCTTCCCTTTAACCTGCTGTAAGATGCCATAGACCAAGAGCGTCCAAAAGATAGATCGGGAGCTACCAGTAGACCTTAAGGGCTGGGACACACTGGGCGATTTGGGGAGATTTAGTCGCCTGGCGACTAATTGCCGCGACTTTCCACGACCAATCTTCCCCGAATGCCTCCCCTCGCTCTGCGCCTGGCTAAAATGAAAAATCGCCTGCGCTAATCACACGCGGCGATTCGTTTTCCGTTCGGGCGACTTCGGAAAACGAATCGCCGCGTGTGATTAGCGCAGGCGATTTTTCATTTTAGCCAGGCGCAGAGCGAGGGGAGGCATTCGGGGAAGATTGGTCGTGGAAAGTCCCGATCTCCCCAAATCGCCCAGTGTGTCCCAGCCCTTAGTTGGTGATCAGTAGATCTCAAGACACAGTCAACAAACAGCTTTACTAAATTACCCATCTGTTTTTTTTTTTTTTATTAACAGTTTTTGCAAATTTTCACAATATCATAGAAGAAAGATTAGAGAGAAGAAGTAGTATTAGATGGGGGGGTGAAGGAAAAGAAATGGGGGGGGGAGGTATAGGTGGTGAGAGCCACAGCATGTACTGATAAGATTTATACAACAACCGTATGTTAAGCATGTAATGTCAGGTCTGTTGATTTACATAAGAAAATCTGTCAAAGTACATTTTCTCTCTTGTCCTTTATGAAAGCAAAAGTATGCTCATATATGTGGATTCGCTTCACTTCTGCCTGAATGTCCTCATTGCTGGGTAAAGTGGCTATTTTCCAATTCCTGGCAATTATTGATCTACTGGCTAGGATTATGTAGAAGATCTTTTGTTTTTGGTTGCTCTGTACTTGATGTGGAAAGATGCCCAATAATGCTAAGTCAGGTTGCAGAGAAAAAGAAGGATCTATAAGCTGTTGAAGTTAGATATTGGTCTCTTTCCAGAAAAGCTGTACTGTCGGGCATGGCCACCAAATGTGAAATAGGTACCAGTGTTCTTTTGACACCTCCAGCATTGATTCGACGTTTGTGGGTATGCTTTCTTTATTTTGTCCGGTGTAAAATACCACCTATATAACAATTTGATTGCCGTTTCTTGGTGGTTTAAGGCCCGTGAGTATTTAGGTGTTTGCTTGAAGAGATATTCCCACTGGTCTCGTGTAATAGTTCTTTGAAGATCTTGTTCCCATAACTGTAGGGCAGTTAAGTCGTTTCTAACATGTTTTAATAGTAATGCATTGTAAGCCACTGTTGCTCCTTTTCGTTTTAAGAGGGATTTGAGACAAATTTGTTCGAACTTTGTAGCTGGGCTGGTTGTTAGCATCTTATTCGTTTGGAGGAAGTGTCTGATTCGAAGATATGTATATAGTTGATTATCAGGTAATCGGTATGTATCTTGTATCGTTGAGAATTTTTTGAGACCATCTTGGTCGAATAGGTCACCCAATTTTTCCAGTCCTGCAAGGGTCCATATATGCAAGGACATATTTGGTATCGCTCCTTCAAGAGTCGAGAGGGGAGCCAATGCTAAAATTACCCATCTGTTTTATTCTTTTCATTCAGATATTTATTCTAAGGCCACATGAGAAATACTTGTTTTTTAAATATAGCAATACAATTCTCTTATAAATCAATATAATATTTAAGTCATATTTTTCGTGAAACAGAATGCGAACAGTGATACCATGGATGTAGATCATAATGGGACAACATCACTAAAATACATTAGTAAAGTATGGACACGCCTGCCATAGACAGTCACTATTAAGTGTGTCCACAACAGCTGAAGGCAACAATATGAGGCCTATATTGCACAAAGAAATGAAGAGGGACACTAAGTGCATATCAGGGAGTTGTAGTTTCAACAGTGGGCTTTCCATTGTTCTGTATGGCCAGTAGGAGGTTACATGAAGCCCGGTCTGTTACAATAAACCTGTGCCCTCCACTGAGTTGTAGTTTAATTAGAATTGGCACCACAAATGCAACAACTTCCAACACGCACTGTACAATAGGGAAGCCCAAGCGGGGCCTTGCTGTGCACATACCGCCAACTGTAATTCCTCTGTCAGAGATTATTCTTATTCCTTCATTCAAACTACGAATATATACCCTCATCCCGCGCTAACCGGGCGCCAGTTACCTGTTATCTGTCAGTGGTCACTCTCCTTCTCCCGCCGTAAAACGAAGGTTTCCCTGTCTCTCTGCAGACAGTGCTTAATTTTCGCGCGTAACTTGGCGGACCAGCAACAAAATTAAAGCGCCAAACGCCAGCCTGCGCCCTGCCGTCACTGACAGGTCCGTCCCAGTCAGAGAATTCATGCGACGGCCATTTTGAATGTGGGCAAAAGCCTCAAAAAGCAAAGATCTATGAAGTGTTTGGTCCTTAGACATTGGCTGAAGTGATTGTTACAAGAAAATGATGGAATGTGAAAATAACCATTTTATTGTTCTGTATTTGAGGCAATATTTGAGTCTATTACCCAGAAAACTCTGGAATAGAACAACGCAACTTGCCATGCCTGGTGCTTGTGTTTGTCTTTTTAATAGATTTGCTTTTTTTGTGGAATGATAAATCCAAACGCCTTTTATTGATGTGTTGGTCAACTTACTCTTACCCTTCATTGTTTTGGACATTTTTACTCTACAGCAAAGGTTAATTTTATGGTGAACTGCTTACCCCAAATAAACTACGGAATCCACTATTTTGGATTTGGCCGAACCCCCAAAACTTTGGCAAAAAGAATACCGACCGGAATCGTAATTTGCATATGCAAATTAGGGGTGGGAAGGGGGAAAACATTTTTTACTTCCTTGTTTTGTGACATAAAGTCATGTGATTCCCCTCCCCGCCCCTAATTTGCATATGCAAATTAGGATTCAGTTCGGCCGGGCAGAAGGATTCGGTGCATTCCTTAAACAGAAAGTTAACTGCAGTAGAAATCTGTTTTTTAAAAGCATTCTGGTACAGAGCTGCACATTAGGGAAAATCACCTTATCTTGCATCGCCCGGGTCCCAAGCATTCTGGTTAACAAATCCTATGGGGCAGATTTACTAACCAGCGAAGATCTTGCGCTCAGGTTAAAGTTGTATGGACTTTACATTTACACTGTTTATTACACACATGTCCAGGGAACCTTAAAGGGATACTGTCATGGGAAAAAAACATTTCAAAATGAATCAGTTAATATTGCTGCTCCAGCAGAATTCTGGTAGTAGATTTAGAGGCAGCGCACTCCTGGGCATCAAAACAATGATCACTCTTCTCCAGATTATTAAAAAAAAATTAAATCCTTTATTTAAACATAATATCAATCAGACAGACTTAGTATCTGAGGTCTAGTATTGTGAATTTCCCAGCTGCCCCAAGTCATGTGACTTGTGCTCTGATAAACTTCAATCACTCTTTACTGCTGTACTGCAAGTTAGAGTGATATCACCCCTCCCTTTTCCCCCCCCAGCAGCCAAACAAAAGAACAATGGGAAGGTAACCAGATAGCAGCTCCCTAACACAAGATAACAGCTGCCTGGTAGATCTAAGAACAGCACTCAATAGTAAAAACCCATGTCCCACTGAAACACATTCAGTTACACTGAGAAGGAAAAACAGCAGCCTGCCAGAAAGCATTTCTCTCCTAAAGTGCAGGCACACGTCACATGACTGGGAGCAGCTGGGAAATTGACAAAATGTCTAGCCCCATGTTAGATTTCAAAATTGAATATAAAAAAATCTGTTTGCTCATTTGAGAAATGGATTTCAGTGCAGAATTCTGCTGGAGCAGCACTATTAACTGATGCGTTTTGAAAAAAACATGTTTTCCCATGACAGGATCCCTTTAATAAAGACAATAGAGTTGTTATAATGCCCTACACATGAGCCCACTGTATAGTTTATCTTCCATATGTTGGAAAATGTATGGAGAAAACCGGTTACAAAAAAAAATTTTAAGGACTTATGCAGCCTATCATTCTGAAATAAGGAAAAGTCGCCATAGTTTTTTGAACCTTGATGCATTTTCCACTCACAGAATATGATGTAAGTGACAGAAGATTGAGGAAGATCTGTGTACTCCATTGCACTTCTCCTGGTCTGAGCTGGCGAAGGCAAGTCTGGCGAAAGAGGTAACATGCAGAGTAACGTTCATTCGGCAGATCGAATTGTCACCTGGCGATAGAGTGCAAATGACTGCTAGCGACTGTCTCTTTCGCTAGCGAATTAGTGCCTGCGGCTGTTAGTAAATTGCCAATGTCTCTGCGGCGCTAATGCTAGCGAATTGACGCTAGCGTTAGCCACTTTGCCCTTTAGTAAATCTGCCCCATGTGTGTACTAGAGTAAGTGCATCGAATTTCAGGTACCCTGGACAGGTACAAATCACAGGGTCCATACAAAACATTTTCTGGGCCCCACAGAGGTCCTAATGGTTAAAAAATAAAACACACAGTGGTGGCCTGCAGAGTAACCATGGGCCTTTTCCCAGTCCACCTTCCTCTCCCAAACTGCCCTGATACTGTGCTAAAGAACACTAACCAGACAGGTAGGCTGTCACTTATTTCTTTCTTTGTTTGTACCACTGTTCACTTGAAAAGAAAGCAGCAAGTGACAGCCTTCCCATCTGGTCCGCTATCCTCCATTGCACATTCCCTTTTGATTTCCAATCCCCACTCAACCTTTACCAAAAGTTGTGCTGCTACTGCTTTTTGAATTATTTGACTTTCTGTTCAGCACCTCTCCACTTTGGAATTCCCGCAGCTATCTGATTGTCAGGGTCTAGTCTCTCGTTTGAACGAGAGACTAGAATATGAATAGGAGAGGGTCTAGAAAGATAAGCAACACAAAATAACAATACAATTATAGCCTCACAGAGCAATAACTTTTTTGGCTGAAGTGACCCCCCATTTCAGTGATGGGAAGAGACAGAAGAAGTAAGAAAATAATAAAAAAAGAACTAAAAAGTGAAGACCATTCCATAAGATACTAAAGGTTAATGTAAATTTCTCAGCAGTTGCTTCAGCCCACATATTGGGGTATATTTATCAAAGAGTTAGCGTCGGATTTGTTTGCTGGCCGCCCCTAGGCCACGCGGTCCGACCAGGCAGCCACGCGGTCCTAGCGCCTGCCTACACTTCCCCTTCCCAGCACGCCGGCGAAAAAGCGCAGGCGCAGCTGGTGTAATTGAATGGGGACGCACACGTCCCCATAATGCGGCTGGGCGGCGTGCCGCCCCTATTTTTTGCCACAAATCCGGGCCTGCAGAGAGTGAAGGTAATAGTGAAGTTCCACTACTAGAGTGAAATTCCGCCACTCTCCATTCATTTCTATGGGATTTTTATAGGCGTATTTATCAAAGGGTGAACTTTCACTTTCACCCATTGATAAATACGCCTTTCAAAATCCCATAGAAATGAATTGAGAGCTGGGGAATTTCACTCTAGTGGCGGAACGTTGATATATTTACCCCTAAATATTTATCCTGGCTTTTGCTAGCGACCAGGCTTTGTGTACTGTTTGTGTAGGTGAATTGCTTATTTTTACTCTCTCTAAGCTTGCACTACCAAAGTTATATACCATCTCAATAGTAATGACTATGGATATATGGCAAGGTGCAGTAACGCCTACAGACATCACCTTATTATGTA
This sequence comes from Xenopus laevis, assembly GCF_017654675.1. Classification (NCBI taxonomy): domain Eukaryota; kingdom Metazoa; phylum Chordata; class Amphibia; order Anura; family Pipidae; genus Xenopus; species Xenopus laevis. Next base: position 108,465,357 of record NC_054383.1, on the reverse strand, counting down.
TTGCTGCAACCATCGACATTGAGTTGTTTATGTTCCTTTAGGCAACAAACATCGACTTCAGAACAATGATGCAGAAGTTACTTTATCAGGATTACAGTGCCATCGTTCATTACTCTAGAGCGCACACAATGTTTTGGAAAGTACTGCCACTTATAATGAATTGACCAATTGGTGTTAAATGTAAATTAATTTGTTTTATGTGGTTAATATATACATGTTTTAATGTATAGTAAATGTTGTAGACATGAGGTGAAATGTCTTAAGTTAACTTTTAGTATGTAACAGAGCCACCATAAGGAGGGATAGTTGTCCCCGCGGGTCTTAGGGGGACCCGGTCATGCTCCAGTGCGTTCATGATTTTTCTGTACCCTCGTTGGTCGCTTAAGTATAAGCACAGGGATTTGATTGGTGAAGTAGGAACTTCTCCTCCAGTCTATCCAAACCCAATGCAGCTTTATCAGGACTTAGGGGGGTTGACTGTTTGTCTGTGTGGCCTTTTTACTGTGGAGTGAGCGAGGTATGGGGTGGGGCTTGGGGGTGGGCTGGGACAAGGGGACCCAGAATATATTGCCATACAGGGCCCAGTGATTTCTGAATGAGGCCCTGGTATATTATAGGATGGGCAATTCCAAGCAACTGGTCTTAATTATTTATTTTTATTAGTTTTTAAATATTTTTCCTTTTTCTTCTAATCCCTTTCCAGCTTTTCTATAAGCAAATGCTCTGTAAGGCCACACATTTATTGTTATTGATACTTTTTTTTGCTCATAGTGCTATTCAGATCCTCTCCTATACATATTCCAGTCTCTTATTCAAATCAGTGCATGGTTGCTAGGGTAATTTAAACCCTAGCAACCAAAATAATTATTATTATTATTGCTGAAAAGCTAAATAACTAAAAAAACTACAAGTGATAAAAAAGTAAAACCAATTGCAAAGCAGGCAGAAGAGCTCAGCCCGAACCCGCCCACGACCTGCAAAAGGTGAAGCGTGGTTGGCCCGTACCCACCCAACCCACGGGAATCGGGCTGGTCCGCACATCACTACCTTTAATGGCTTATTTATGAATTCTGTACAAACTGCATGTACTGTCTTAAACCCAGTACTAAACTCTGTTCCTTGCTGCAATCACAAAAGATCATATATCCAGAACTCTGACACTATAGCAAAGTACATGAGAGCAAGGGTTGTACAGAGCTGAGCTGATGGTGGACGACATGCCTTCATTCCATAAAGAGAAAAGCATCAACACACACACAGGTCTTGATTGCAAAATACAATTTATTAGCATATTTCTCTCCTTACAGCGCCTCCATTAGGACAAACAGAAAATTACATTTTAAGCTAAATCTGGTGCATTTTTGGTTTCATTAGTTGAGACAGTTTATCTTCATTCCAAGTTGGAGTGTATTTTTAGATTTTCCTAGCTAATAAACTTCAGAAAAACGGCATATTATAGTTTCAGAATATAGTGTGGTACAGGTATGGGATCCGTTATCCAGAAAGCCCCGAATTATGGAAATGCCATCTGCAATAGACTCCATGTTATCCAAGTAATCCGAATTTTAAAATGATATCTTATTTCTTTGTAATAATAAAACAGTACTTTGTACTTGATCCCAACTAAGATATAATTAATCCTTATTGGAAGCAAAACCAGCCCATACGGTTTATTTAAAGGGATACTGTCATGGGAAAACATGTTTTTTTCAAAACGCATCAGTTAATAGTCTGCTCCAGCAGAATTCTGCACTGAAATCCATTTCTCAAAGAGCAAACATATTTTTTATATTCAGTTTTGAAATCTAACATGGGACTAGACATATTGTCAGTTTCCCAGCTGCCCCAGTCATGTGACTTGTGCCTGCACTTTAGAATGGAATTATTTTCTCCTACTTAATGTAACTGAATCAGTCTCAGTGGGACTTGGCTTTTACTATTGAGTGCTGTTCTTAGATCTACCAGGGAGCTGTTATCTTGTCTTAGGGAGCTGCTATCTAGTTACCTTTCCATTGTTCTGTTGTTAGGCTGCTGGGGGGGGGGTACAGCAGTAAAGAGTGATTGAAGTTTATCAGAACACAAGTCACATGACTGGGGACAGCTGGGAAATTGACAATATGTCTAGCCCCATGTCAGATTTCAAAATTGAATATAACAAAATCTGTTTGCTCTTTGGAAAAATGGATTTCAGTGTAGAATTCTGCTGGAGCAGCACTATTAACTGATGCGTTTTTAAAAAAAAACATGTTTTCCCATGACAGTATCCCTTTAATGTTTAAATGATTTTCTAGTAGACATAAGGTATGAAGGTCCAAATTACGGAAATATCTATCTGGAAAACCCCAGGTCCTGATAATTCAGGATAGCATGTCCCATACCTGTATCTGAAGCCAAGGGGAAAGCTTTGCTTTTTTTAATCAGGCACAAGATGACCCATTTGCTACCATATCCATTTCTTCTCAGGAGGCAGACAGAAAACAACAGGGATCATTATGTGGGAACTAGATTCCCACAGAACAAAAACCTAAAAGCCAATTAAGGTTACATTAAATGTAAAAATACATTCCTGTTGTCCTAGATATAATACAGCAATAGGACTATTACAATATTTCCATGTATGTGCAACCTGAGATAAGTCGGCCATGACTAAATGGACTAAATGTTGGTTTATCCAGTGAGGCTTGTACCTAGACAGTATGAAAATCTCAGCTATAAATCAGCCCATTTTATTTGGCTCTAACGTCATATACTAAAAGTTTCTATGGTCGCCTGTCCCTTCTTGTTCCGAAATGCACCTTAAACAGCAACAATAAAGGAGTATAAAGGACAATTACATTCACTTTTGCATCATAGGGAACCTACAGGTGAAGCCTCCATGCTGCTTGAATTGCAAGATCTCTCCCACAGTATTTGCTGTGGCATTTGCGAGCTGGTCACTGAGGAAAGGGGCAGTACTGCAGTAGGCTGCAAAAAGTTTGTTTGTACTCCGAATATAATGGCATGATTCCAAGGGTCTGAACAGCATGAAGGCAGTTCTATTTTGTCTACGTCAATGCAGTTTTGAGCATTGAACTTGCATTGAAATTGCTGGCATTTCTCATCAGTTGCTTCTGCCCCCACTAAATATTTATCCTGGCTTTTGCTAGTGACCAGGCTTGGTGTACTGTTTGTGTAGTGAATTGCTTCATTTTACTCTCTCTAAGCTTGCATTACCTATTAATAGTAATGACTATGAACATATGGCATGTAATTACATTCACTTGGGGGATGCCAAATTTTAGGCACCCCCAAGTGAATGTATTTACTTACCTGAAACCCCAGGCCGGTGCTCCTATCAGCAGAAAACTGCACCAGCCAGGGTTATTCCAGCGAGCACCACAGAGCGATCCTCCTCCGGCTTCTACTGTCTGCGCACAGCCGCATATGCGCATTAGAGTGAAAAGCCAAACTTTACCCCTGCCCCGGGAAATTTGAAAAAAGAAGAAGCCGGAAGAGGAACGCTCCGTGGTGCTCGCTGGAATAACCCCGGGCCAGTGCACCAGCCTGGGGTTTCAGGTAAGTAAATACATTCACTTGGTGGTGCCTAACATTTGGCACCCCCAAGTGGTAAACGACTTTCCTTCTCCTTTAAATCTGGTGATACATCTAACGTTAGTGAATTGCAGTACAGGTATGTGACCTGTTATCCAGAATGCTCAGGACCAGGGGTTTTCTGCATAAGGGATCTTTCCGTAATTTGGATCTCCATATCTTAATTCTACTAAAAAATCATTAAACCATTAAACCTAATAGGATTGTCTTGCCTCCAATAAGAATTAATTATATCTTAGTTTGGATCAAGTACAAGATACTGTCTTCTTATTACAGGGGAAAAGGAAATAATATATACAAATCTGAAATATTTGATAAAAATGGAATCTATGGTAGATGGCCTTTCCGTAATTCAGAGCTTTCTGGATATCAGGTTTCCGGATAACAGATACCATACCTGTATAAAAGCTTTCCCTTGCCTGGAGTGTTAACATCTCAGAGACAGGAGTTTACTTATTCTTGTGTAGTTCCAATTATCAATGCCTAGGATGTTTTTATTTAAAGGGCCACAAGTCATTTCTCAGGTTCAGTAGACCTATTAATAAAGTTATGGTCTCATATTTCCAGTGTTCGTTCTAGGCTGTGCACTCATCGGCCTAGAAATTGACATGAACTTGACCTCAGAGCCTTGGTACCTGTACAGATTTTGTAATCATCATAATTAAGGTGGAAGTTTCAGTTCAGGACTAGTAGGAGGACCCATTTTCCCATGGCGGTCTGCATCAAGGGGCAAATCTACACTCAATTCGGAACAGGAGGTTGGAGAGAGCCCAAATAATCGGAAGTGACAAAAGCGCATGTTGATACAAGTACTTTTAAGGTGGCACTTGGTTAAAGACTGGGCAAACAATGCCTGCAAGGGCAACGTATACAGTAGTGGGTACGGAATATATTATTGCTGCTGTAAAAACATCACTCAGGTGATGTTTACGGACACAGAATTATTATTGTTATTTAGACAGAATGTGAAAAAGCTCACACAGCTAGGTGGCACTTGCATACCTCCCAACTGTCCCTCTTTTGACCACTCAACCCCCTGTCCCTCTTTTGTACTGGAAAGTCCCTCTTTTCTCTGAACTGAACAGCCAGAAAAAAAACAGTTTCTAACTTAATTAGCTTTTGGCAGAGAGCTCAGAACAGCTAACAGGTGCAAATAAGATACTTTGTAACAATTTTGACTCTGGTTGGTGCTGGTAGTGGTGAACTACTAGGAGGAGCAGCACACCAGTCCCTCTTTTCTCTGAACTGAACAGCCAGAAAAAAACAGTTTCTAACTTAATTAGCTTTTGGCAGAGAGCTCAGAACAGCTAACAGGTGCAAATAAGATACTTTGTAACAATTTTGACTCTGGTTGGTGCTGGTAGTGGTGAACTACTAGGAGGAGCAGCACACCAGTCCCTCTTTTCTCTGAACTGAACAGCCAGAAAAAAAAAGTTTCTAACTTAATTAGCTTTTGGCAGGGAGCTCAGAACAGCTAACAGGTGCAAATAAGATACACACTGGGCAAACAATGCCTGCAAGGTCAACGTATACACTACAGCAGTGGATACGGAATATATTATTGCTGCTTGGAAAACGTCACTCAGGTGGTGTTTCTGGAGACGGTATTATTATTGATATTTAGACAGAATGTGAAAAAGCTCACACAGCTAGGTGGCAGTTGTTTGAAGAACACACTGGGCAAACAATGCCTGCAAGTGCACTACTATTGGTGCACTACTATGAAGAACAGCAAACAGCACTGGACACGTTAAAGAACAGTAAGATAAGTAAAATAAAAAAAAATATATATATATTAAAAAAAAAAAAAATTACTCTGGTTGGTGCTGAACTACTAGGAGCAGCACACCAGTCCCACTCCCCAACACAGCTAGACTAATAGCACTGGGCTCTTATAGTAGCAAAGTAAAAAAACAAAAAAGAAAATAAAAGCAGTCCTTACAAGGACTATTGGGTTATTACAGCAGTCAGCAGATGAGATCAGAAGCAGTGCCCACAGCAGCTACATAAAGAGCACTGCAGTAGAAGGTAGATTACTAGTCAGCAAAGCTAACTAACCTAAACTCACTGTCCCTCAAATCCCTGCAGAGTTCTGTCCCTACAATACAGAGCAGTATCAAGTAGATTACTAGCCAGCAAAGTTACTATCAACTGTCCCTCAAATCACTAAACAGCTCTCTCCCTACACTAGCTCTTCCAAGCACACACAGGCAGAATGAAAAAACACTGCAGGGCTTCAGTTTATATATGGAAGGGGAGTGGTCCAGGGGGTGTGGGGGTGGTCCAGGAGGGAGAGCTTCCTGATTGGCTGCCATGTATCTGCTGCTCTGGGGTGAGAGGGCAAAAATAAGCGCCAGCTAAGGCGAAGCCCAAATTGGCGAACGTCACGCGTTCGCGAACATTCGGCGGACGCGAACAGTCGATGTTCGCGGGCGAACAGTCCGCGACATCCCTAGCCAAGAAGAACCCCAGTGTGGTAAGTAAATGAACCCTTAAATATTTTACATATATTCTGTTAAAAATAACTTCACCAACAGTGTCACTTGTTAGCTGCAAACAGTTTCATGTAAAACTCCTTTCAAGGTACCCGAGTTAAAAAATGTGGGGGAAAAACACTGCAAATGTTCTCAAATTGCCCCCTACATAACCCTCTTAAAACTATAGATCCCATGCTGCAGATGTTACATTTAATTATAATAATAATGAAATAATAATAATGAAAATATAAACCATTCACTGCTAAATTTAATATATACTCTTTTTCTATTTGGAAACATTTAGGATCCATTATCGGGAAACCCTTTTATCCAGAAAGCTCAGAATTATGGGAATTATGGGAAGGCCATCTCCCATAGGCTCCATTTAATCAAATTTTTAAAAATGACTTCCTTTTCACTGTAACAATAACACAACCTTGTACTGGATGCTAAGATTTAATTAACCACTATTAGAGGCAAAACAAGCCTATTGGGTTTATTTAATGTTAAGTTATTTTTTTAGCAAACGTAAGGCATGGAGATCCAAATTATGGAAAAATCCCAGATCCCAAGCATTCTTGATAATAGCTCCCATACCTGTACCTTGTTATCATTAGAACTTTAATCTGCCGGCTGTATTATATTTATTGTTTATTATGTTTCATAAATAAGTCAATACTGGAGCAGTACATAACCAAAATTCCAAAATATTGAATGTAGAAATATACAAAAAAAAAAAAAACTTGGAGCAATAAAGACCCAATTTAAATTATGAAAATAAATCTGAACAAACTAAAAATTACATTAGAGCAAAGAAAAAAATACTTGAAATAAAAGCATTAAAGCACTTATAATATTAAATGGGAAATAATTAGATAATTTTCATGAAATATTTCAATCCTCTTGTTCAGATGACCTTACGAATCTCAATTTAGTCAGCAATTTCTTCTTTGGTTTATCAAAGGAATCTAGATATCTGGATCATAGGCAATAAAAAGAATAGGATGACTTTCCTTTCTCAAAATTTTAAAAGCTTCCTGAAAGCATAACTGGCTTAGAGAAACAAGAACTTCCTTTAAGGTAGGGACTTCCTTCTGTATCCAATAAAGAGATATAAGTTTCCTCGTAGCATTCATGAAAAGGTGTAATAAATTCAAAATCTCCTTCTCTAATTTCAAGGCTGAGTTGTCAAAAACACTATCACCCTCAATTAAATCTAACAAAGCAAACATTGGATATAATTTGATTTTTCTCTCTAGGTTAAGGCTAAGGCCACACTAGGCGATAGCGCGGCGATTTGACTCGCGGCGACTTTTAAGCCGCAATCGCTGTGGAAACTTTTGCGCTGGCGTCTATGGGGAATCGCCAGCGTAAAAACACACGCGGCGATCTTTTTTCTATTGTCGCTCGAAATCGCCTCGCTAGGCGATTTCGAGCGACAATAGAAAAAAGATCGCCGCGTGTGTTTTTACGCTGGCGATTTTACGCGATTCCCCATAGACGCCAGCGCAAAAGTTTCCACAGCGATTGCGGCTTAAAGTCGCGGCGAAAAGTCGCCGCGAGTCAAATCGCCGCGCTATCGCCTAGTGTGGCCTTAGCCTAAGAAAGAAAAACCTCTCCAGTTTCTCCCATAATTGAGAGATTAAAGGCCAGGACCAAAAGTAAAGAAACATGTCCACATTCTCACCCTCACATTTTGGGCAATAAGAGCTATTATTACTATCAACTTATTTATAACAGTAACCATAACCCTTATGTATTAACCTAAAGGGGGTTATTTATCAAGGTCCGAATTTATCTCAATACTGCAACAAACTCCGATCTAACCTGCTCGGGTTTTTAACGCTTATTTTTTATTACATTTTCCCGAAAATTACCTTTGCGGGAAAAGCTCAAATTTTCACGATTTTTTCGTGAATTTTCCCCGAAAGCTCCGGAAACATCGTGAAATTGCCCGAAACCCCCGACTGTTCCCATTGACTTTTATGCAACCTCGACAAGTTTGAGATGCCGTGTTTTTATATTCAGGCTTTTTAGCCCTCGGCGTTTAATAAATTCTGAAAAAATCGTGATTTTTTTAAAAAGATTTTATAAAATTTCATGGTATTCGGAGCTTATAAATAACCCCCTAAATGTTGCAGTCTCCAGTTCTCAGCTCCCAACCTAGTATTGTAACTCTTAAGAGATTTAAGAAACTGGACTGATACAATAGAATAATCCAGGAACTTTGAACAGCAACTAGCAGAAAGCTGTAAAGGGTTGTCCATTTTTAAAAGAAAATTTAGAAAGTTACTAGATATAAAATTGACTTTATTTCAAAAAGGAAAGTTTTATAAGCTTATTAATCAATTGAGTCAAGTCATTACTCGCAAGAGCTAATGAGCTAGCATTAAAATATAACCGTAGATGTTCTTTCATTTGAAAATATAAAACGCTCTACTTGTCAGAAATGTTAAATTTATTTTCTAACACTTCCCAAGAAAAAAGCTTGCCTTTATCTAGATCCAATACTTCTTTTAGCAAAGTTGGAATATTGTTCTTAAACCCAAGTAAAGAGGAAGGAACTGGATAAACAAAATCCTTTAAATTTTGAACCGAAGTGAAAGGTGCAATACAACGGTCTATGTCATGGTTCTTAAAAAGAAACTTTTGAAATAGTTGAGAATATCACACCACTTCTTACGAAGAATCGATAAAATATGACCAAATGAAGGATGCCAAGATTCCGTTTCTGGATTAGTATACCTAAACCCTCCATATATCCATTCCATAACATAACAATGAGGCTATATTACATTTTCGGAAATTAGGTACATTTAAACCACCTTTTGATGGGTGAAATTGTAACTTGGTCAAGGCAATCTTTGATTTAATAGATCGCCATAAAAAGGATGACAAAGCTGAATTTAAAGCTTTGATATATGAATGCCTTAGCAACAATGGGAGATTAATTAAGGGGTAAATTAATTAAGGAAATATAAGCGTCTTGAAGAAAATGTTCCTCCCCCTTAAATTTAAAGGTGCATCTTTCCATTTTTTACATTGAGAAATAAATTTAATAGCAGATGAAAAATTTAAATGATATAACTTCAAATCAGCGGGAATTGTCAAGCCTAAATACACTAAACAATCCTTGGGCTTCTTTAGGTTTATTTTTTTAACACAGATTTAGAAACAAACCCAGAAACATTTATAAATTCTGTTTTTCCTGAATTGATTTTATAACCTAAAACCTTTCATTAAGAAACCAAAATATCAAATATTTTATACAATGCTGGCTGTATCTATATAGGAAAGGGCGGTGAAATAATACCATGTCTAATACCATGTCTGAAGTGTGGCCATCCATTGAACTGAGCATCATATTGGTGCATGCGCAGTTGGAGCAGTCTTTCAGTTCATAGCAACTGCGCATGCGCCAAAAGTGACGGAAATTGCCAAAGGGAAGGAAGAGGACGCAAAGAATATCAAAGAGCCAGAAGATGGCTCCTCTGCTCTTACCCTGCACCTATAGGCGAGTAAAGGATTAGGGGCACTTATAGGTGTTATCACCTATGTGAAGGGAGCAGGGAAGGGGAACTATGTAAGGTTCTGGGTAGGGTTTTTTACTAGTGGGGGGTTGAGTTCTCCTTTATAGCAGAGTCTTTAGGAGATGACCCGTAAATTGGAGCTTCCTGGATAAAGGGTTTCCACATAATGTATCCGAAACCTGTACTAGCTAAAAAATCTATTGTGGAAGGAAATTAATGAGCTCGATGCAGATGAAGCAAGGGGTTGATTTGACATCTCAAAAACAAAGCAGAACTAATGCTGAAGAAGATCAGCTATCTTGGTGTGCCATCCAGGACATTTCTGGCCTCTTAAACTAAATATGCTCCAGGCAATGATTTGCAGTTGTATTTTTAATGAACAAAATATCTTACCCAAATGGGAGGACAATAAAAAAGTGTCTATGCATACTAGAAAGAAGGAATCAAAAATTGATAGTTACCTGTTTCAGTGTTTGCAATTTTTTTTTAGATAGCTAGCACAAACCAGGGAAAAAATTAATAAAGGCAGTATGGCTACAAAAATACATATCACAGCAATATAAAGAAATTAGTGTGAGGAGCTAAAACAGAATTACAGCTAGGAATGTAAAACTCAGCTCTAGATTTCCATGATCCTACGGAACATTCTTCTAGACACTAGTAACACTAGCTCACGGTAAGGCTTGTAGAATGAAGAAAAAACTGAAGTGGGTAGGCCTTGAAAAATATATGATTAATATATGATTTAAAGTTTAAATGATATCCTTCTGAAAAGTGTAAACTTTAACATATCTATCTATTTATCTATCTATCTACTGTATCTATCTATGGCTCATCATAAACATAGATACATTTACGTGGCTATTCAAAAATACCCTGTTATTTTAGACATCTGGGACTACCCGTGGCTCAAATGTTGGCTAGCCAAATGTCTCTCTTTGTTAGCAGTGCATTAAACCATCTAGAAAAGTCTTTCAAAGTTATGTGAGCATAAACATTTATTTTGCTCCCAGAGATATATGCAATAGCATATAGGTAAAAAAACAACATGCACCAGCCTCCTCTACTAGTGATGTATGGGTCAAGTCTTCCCCCGCACCTGTGCCCTCCTAACCCTAACCCGGCCTATTCCCGAGGCGTGGGGCAGGCTACAGTCTATAAATTGACAGGCCAGAAGCCAGCGACCTGAAGATTTCTTGCGGTAGTCAGCCCGAACCAGCCTGACCCGCGGGTTTTGGGCCAGCCCACACAGCACTACCCTCTACATACTGTTTATAACAAATGCAATGTAAATAACCAACAAAGTAAATAGCCACACTGAATTACATGGTTTCTATCTAATGTTTTTATCCTAGGCTAAATGCAAATCCTGCCTCATACATGAGACTCATTGTATGACAGGGATCCTATAGCATACGGTTAACAACTCACTTTTGAACAAAAAACAAAACAAAAACATTTATGTAATTTAATAATGTCTCTGTTAGCGGTTACCTTAAAGTCATTTAAGCAAGTCAGATGAGACACAGTAAGATGTGATTAATTCAATATATGTTAAGTCAGAAATAGCTTAACATAATTTATTCAGAAGGCACACCCTGCATAGTGTATTTAAACAAGTCTACTATACTTTCTTCAGTTCTAATGCTTTTCTTTTACAGATACCAAGACTGGAGGCCAGCTCGTGACGTCAATATCTAATTCTTAACTACAATATCTGCTGAAAGTTATAGAGAAAGTAGGTTTACAATGTAAAAAAAAAAAATATAAAGTTAATTTTGTATATTAGCTGTATCTACTTGTACTAATTTATCATCCAGCATTGTTTCACCAGTCCAGAGGCGTGCAGCAAATATATGCCGACATGGTAATCCTCTTTCTTTAAAAATGGAGCAATTGCATTGTGAAAGAGATTTTTCCACTACAAATGAGCATGTACCATCATTAAGTAAAAATCCATCATCGAATTCACTGATATCATAGTGCCCATATTTTGTGTTGGTGATCTCCTCTTGTAGCAACTTTAAGACAGGTGGATGGCATAGTTTCTTGTAAAAATCAGTGATCTTATTTTCATCAAGAGTGCAGGTCAGTGCCTTCAGACTCTGAAGTTTAAGAAGACCATTAACAATGCAAGCCAATGAAGTACTTAGATTGACTGACTCTAAAGACTGCAGATTTATTCTGAAGTGGTTATCAAACCTAATGCGATGTGGTTCAGGCAGGCCCGTACACGCCACCCATCTTTTTCTGTGCATGTGCCAATGATTGAGAAAAAAATCTAAAAAAGCAGTATTAGCTGCTGCTTTCAGCACTTTAAGATTTTGCTTGTATATCTCAGCAGAGCTTGAACGAACAAGGTCACAAACTATGTTCTTAATATTCACTTGCACAGATTGTTCTTCCTCTTCAATCCTAGTATTTAACAGTTGAAGAGCATATGCTTGGCTCATAATCACTTCTCTTTTTGGAAGGAGACCCTGCACCAACTCAAGTTCCTCGAAGGTGGCATGCAGCACGATGCTTTTGATCATGGGTTTCACAAAGTCTGAAATGCTTTGCATTAAAGACACCACCATGAATCTGACGGGAGTTTGGCTTTCCTTGCGAGTGATGAAGTATGCACAGGTTCGACCTCTTTGGTCAGCATCTTCACAAACAGCAGTGTACAGGTAAAAGTCATTATTAATTGGCATTGTTTTTTCAATGCAGAGCACAGATGGGAAACGTTGCAGTACATTTTTCATGGTAGCGGTCATCAGAAAGATCCCTTCTACTTCTGCAATATCAGGGTAAAATAACAGCTTGATTTTGACCTTGGGGTCTTTACAAAATATTAGAGTCAGTTCATCCAGAAGCTCTCTCAAGGAGATTTCCTCGTCGCTACTTTGACACACTAGATCCTGCAAGTCCTTGAACAAAAGAAACTGTTTGGAGATGGCTTTAGTCATTTCCAAGAAGAGAAAAGGCTTTGCTCTTAGCATAAACCTAGGAAATAAACTTTCAAATTCATCTTCTGCTATTCCATGATTGTGATCCAGTTGAGCGTGTGTCACTATCAGACAGTTATTTTGTGGTCCAGCTTCAACTATGATATTTGCTTGGCAGAGGGCTGGCAGCTCTCTAAATAAGAGATAAGAATAACAGTTAGTCTGTTTCTTAAGAAATACAGACATGATCTAATAATGTATAGGCCATTTTTTTATACAAATTTAGAGCACAATAACAATGTTTCTGATTAATATTTTATTATTTCAATGTATACCAAGTTATAGGTATCTTAAAGGGGTAGTTCATCTTTAATTTAACTTTTATTATGTTATAGAATGGCCACTTTTCAATTAGCCTTCATATTTTCTTTTTTATAGTTTTTGAATTATTTGCCTTTTTCTTCAGACTCTTCCCATCTTTCAGATAGGGGTCACTGATCCCATCTAAAAACATATACTCTGTAAGACTATAAATGTATTGTTATTGTTACTTTTTAATACTCATATTTCTATTCAGGCCTCCCCCATTCATATTCCAGTTTCTTATTCAAATAAGTGCACAGTTGCTAGGGTTATTTGAAACCCAGCAACCAGATTCGTGAAATTGCAGACTGGAGAGCTGCTGAGTAAAAAGATAAATAACTCAAAAACCACAAATAATAAAAAAAGAAAACCAATTGCAAATTGTCTCAGGATATCACTCTCTACATCATACTAAAAGTTAATTTAAAGGTGAACAATCCCTTTAAAGTTTTTTTAAGAAGGCACATCTTGCATTGTTTATTGCAAAATATTCTATCATTTCTACCTTATTGTCATGTTTAGGGCCCTATTTATGGTTGCTCAAGTTGGCTCGTGTAATCATCAAGGAAACCGGATGTGAGTTTCTGTTACCCATGTTGGCTTTCGGGCCAAAAAAGCTCTGCAACTTCTGTAATTTTTACCGAACGGGTTTTGTTACGAAGAAATATTTGATACCGAAAGCATTTCTTTGTAACAAAATCCCGTTTAGTATAAATTTCTGAGATTGGCAAGCTTTTTTGGCCCTAAATCCCAGCGTGAGTACGGAAACTAACATCAGATTTCCTTGATGATTGCTTGAGCAATTATAAATAGGACCCAAATGTACCGGTATTTATTTTACAGATCCCTGCATCTGAAAATGGCACACATGCTACAGTATATGTCATTATGCTGGTGTCTATGTTTACTTTATATATAATTATATATATATATATATATATATATATATATATATATATATATATATATATATATATATATATGAGATCCATTATCCAGAAACCCATTATCCAGAAAGCTCCGAATTACCTTGAAAGGCTGTCTCCCATAGGCTCCATTTTATCCAAATATTCAAAATTTTTAAAGGTGATTTCCTTTTTCTCTGTCATAGTAAATCAGTACATTGTACATGATCCAAACTAAGATATAATTAATCCTTATTGGAAACCAGCCTATTGGGTTTATTTAATATTTACATGATTTTCTAGTAGACTTAAGGTATGAAGATCCAAATTACAGAAAGATCTTTTATCCGGATGAAAGAAAAATTAGTGATTCACAGAGCAGAAGATAGAGAGAATAGAGAAACACCTTAAAGATGGCGTTGAGCTTTTAGCAATTCAAGGAATGTGACACTGTTTAATGCTTGATTTTAACCATATACAGGTATAGGATCCCTTATCCGGAAACCCGATATCCAGAAAGCTCCGAATTACGGAATTGCTGTCTCCCATAGACTCCATTTTATCCAAATAATCCAAATTTTTAAAAATGATTTACATTTTCTCTGTAATAATAAAACAGTAGCTTGTACTTGATCCCAACTAAGATATAATTAATCCTTATTGGAGGCAAAACCAGCCTATTGGGTTTATTTCATGTTTAAATGAATTTCTAGTAGACTTAAGGCATGAAGACCCAAATTACGGAAAGATCCGTTATCCGGAAAACCCCAGGTCCCGAGCATTCTGGATAACAGGTCCCATACCTGTATAGTATGTTAAGTGCAGTAATGATCTATTTTTACCATACATAGTATGCTAGTTGCTAAAATGTATATACTTCTTATATCCTGTGTGGGGGAAACATATATAAAGCTTCATTTGGGGGGAAGCTCTATGACTTCTGCCTGGACTTCAGAGTGCCTGGTTATGTTGGAATTGCTGCTGAGCCATTTTATGGAGGGGTCCCTCAGCTAAGTGTCAATAAATCTCTTATGTTTGTTTTACTTGTGTATGTCAGTTTAATCACTCTACAGACTGAACAAGAGCTCATCTCAATACTCCGGAAAACCCCAGGTCCTGTGCATTCTGGATAAGATATATATATATATATATATATATATATATATATATATATATATATATATATATATATATATATATATATATATATATATATATATATCTGCTCTTTTTACTGCTTCCTCTAATTAAGGGTTTATAAACAGTGACAAAACAGTTGTAAGGTATATAGAACTAAAGTAGGTGAATGCACCAGAAGAGAAACACACAAATCAGTGGGCAAAGTAATAGGAAATAAACAAATATTTAAAGTACACTAACAGAAAATAGAATTATTACTAGGAAAAGTGATAATGACCACTTTTAGTTTGTACTAAAACAACTTTCTGTGTGTGGCTCTTGGAAGTGTGCTAACTGAAGGGGAATATGCTCTAATAGGAGCGAGCTAAATCACAGGATACAGGCTAAAAGAATACAATGCATACATACCCAGGGTAGTCCCTTCCTGAACACTGGGTTATAATGGAATACTTGCACACCAGATGTATAAAGCTGTATTTTAGCACTGCCATCATTTTGCCAGTAGTTGAGTCTGCTCTGGACAATGGCCTGTAACATCTTATCTTAAACAGATACATGTTTCTTTCACACCATCGGTCAAAAAAAGTTCGAAACTCCATCCAGCTTGAGAATTTCTTTCCTTCTACAATGTTCAGGTTTGCTGGTTTCTGGCAAAAAAAAGTAACATATTGTGAAGTTTTCTGTTCAGAAAAGTGTGGGTTGCATCGCCATGAGTAAACGCTGATTTTTGAGTTTGATGCTGTGATCAGAAACTATTCTATTTATTTCAGCAAAAAATGAGAACACGCAAGAACAGTTTTCTCACATTGTTAGATTGACTTTAATGTTAATGCAAATTGGAAAATCTCGGTGTATCTGGAATTCTCGAGTAATTGGAGCAACAGAAAGAATTTCATTCAAACAAAAGTATTGCCCATTGGTTTGAATGGATCTTGGCAGGTTGAGCAGCCACATTAAATCCACCATAACCTAAAGACTAAGGGGCCTATTTACTTACTAAAATTTAGAGTTTTTAAAAAACATTTCTCTAAAACTCTACTGTGGAATTTAATATATTTTGTTATCGGAAAATACGTTCGCACAGACAATTGTCAATGTTAGCGACCTTGTTTGCATTTTTTTGACCGATTACAGACCTCAATGACTTTCTCGCAAAGTTTGAGACTAAATGGCTTTTGAGAACATTTACAGTGTATGTAATAAAATTTCAAAGTGTATTTTGCGACAAAATATTTAACAAAACTGCAGAGCAGCTGTTAAAGGAGAAGGAAACCCCCACGGAGTTCACAGATGCCATCTTCTTCCACACGATCTTCTTCCTGCTTTGACAGGCGCAGTAGGAGCATTTCGCCAGTACGGATCTACTCGCATGCGCCAAAAGTCACGAAGTTTTCCGATTTCACTTTGTGACTTTTGGCGCATGCGCAGTAGATCCGTACTGGCGAAATGCTCCTACTGCGCATGCGCCAAAAACGCTGGTCAAAGCAGGAAGAAGATCGCTTGGAAGAAGATGGCGTCGGTGAACTCCGTAGACTGGACCTGCGCAGAGGGGTAAGTAACAAGTTAGGGGCATTTGCCCAGCGGGACAGGTAGGCCAGGGGGGAGGGGGAGCAACACAGGGGAGGGTTTTTGCGCCCAGGGGGTTTCCTTCTCCTTTAACTCTAACACTAACCTTTGCGATGTAATATTTGCCAGCGAATGATCGTACATTGTGAGCAGTGCTAAACATTCGCAAAAAACGCCATTTTAAACATCGCTTGCGATTTTTATTTACATTCCCCCTTATTAATTCGAGATTTTTTAAGTGTTAAGTGTAAAATTTAAAGGAACAGCTCAGTGTAAAAATAAAAACTATTATAGAAAATAGATAGGCTGTGCAAAATAAAAAATATTATTAATATAGTTAGTTAGGCAAAAATGTAATGTATAAAGGCTGGAGTGACTGGATGTGTAACAGAACAGAACACAACTTCCTGCTTTGCAGCTCTCTAACTCTGAGCTAGTCAGCGACTTGAAGGGGACAACATGGGACATAACTGGTCAGTGAGTTTGCAATTGATCCTCAGCATTCAGCTCAGATTCAAAAGCAACAGATATGACCCATGTGGCCCCCCCCTCAAATCACTGATTGGTTACTGCCTGGTAACAGTGGAAACAAAGAGAGCTTAAAAGCCGGAATTAGTGTTCTGGCTATTATGTTACACATCCAGTCACTCCAGCCTTTATACATTACATTTTTGGCTAACACAGTTTTTATTTTTACACTGAAAAATTCCTTTAAAGCAGTCAAGGTCCCATAGAAGTCAATGGGAGCTGCGCTGATCCTAGTGGACTTTTTTTTAGCCATTCAGATGTTTTAGGGATATTTGTATTTTTTCTGCACTTTTTATGGAAATGGTAAGGCTCAATAACTAGGCTAGGCCAAGTAAAGATTGTAAGTAAGAGCTGTAACTTACCTCATCTCTGAGGATGGAATTTGAGATGTCTTCTAAAATAGATGTTGACAGTTTGGAACTTTCAGAGCTTTGTGAGAAACTGTTATTAATCCCATTCATGTGACTTTCAGACATCTTGAATTAAAAGAGATGGAATAATACATTTATAATACATTTTTATGATTTTATGATCAATTTGTTCATTAGCTAATCAATATATTTCTTTAAAACCCTGAGTGTAATGGAATTGTGCTTTGTAGGATTGACCAAACACTAGGGGGCATATTTATCAAGGGTCGAATTTCAAATTGAAAAAACTTCGAAATTCAAAAATTAAATTAAATTAAATTACCGAAATTAAGCGATTAAGATTAAGTTTTTTTTGGTCAAATAGGTCCGTTTTCAATCGAATAGGTCCGTATTTGGCCGAATTTGAATCATACAAATCGAAGAAATAACGCATTTGATTCAAAGTTTTTCCCAAAAAAAATTCGATTTTAAATTTACTCCAAATAGGTTCCAGGGGGACCCCATAGGCTAAAACTGCAATTCGGCAGGTTTTAGATGGCAAATGGCGAATTTCAATCAAAAATTCACCTCAACCTTTGATAAATCTGCCCCTAGCTGTATCATGCATCAGTAATGAGTTCCTGTTTTAGAATTTGCCTCAACCACTACTGCACACAGGTAAGCATCCTGACTGATACTTGAGTTTTTGTGACATAGAGGAACATTTATAACAAAGCCACTGTTCTCAACATCTAGTACTTGATGGCATACTGCTAAGATTAAAGGCTATTGTTCAGGAGCTGTCTAGCCTGGAGTTTCAGCAACTATCTGGCAGCTAGGGTCCAGCTGAGTGGAGAGAGATACTAGAAGTTTAATATAAAACATAAAACACAAAATAAACCCAGTAGGATTATTATAACAGGTATGGGACCTGTTATCCAGAATGCTCTGGACCTGGGGTTTTGCGGATAATGTATATTTCTGTAATTTGGATCTCCATACCTTTAGTCTACCTTTAGTCATGTAAATGTTAAATAAACCCAATAAACTGGTTTTGCTTCCAATAAGGATTAAAGTGGACCCGTCCCCCAGACTTAAAAATCTGTATAATACAAGTCCTTTTCAAATTAAATATGAAATCCAATTTCTTTTTTTTATTAAAGCATTCATAGCTGTTGAAAACTCATTTAAAAATCTCAGCTGTCAATCAAATATTGTCTGCCCCTTCTCTATGCCTAGGCATAGAGGAGGGGCAAGCAATTACTTTCACTTTCCATTCAGCACTTCCTAGATGTCACTGCTCTCCCTACATTCCCCCAGTTCTCTTAACCATTTAATTGTGTAGCCAGGACATGGGGATGGACATTGGGTCCCCCATTCTGGTGCACAAACAAGATTCTGAGATGATACAAGGCTTGTCTTAATAACAGTGTCCACAAAATGGCTCCTGCCTGCTTGTTATAATTATGAGTCCCAGACTGATGGAAACAAGATTCAAATAATTTATATAGTGTAATTAAAGTTCATTTTGCTTGACTAACATGATAAAATAGGATTTGAAATAATTTTTTTGGGTGACGGGTCCCCTTTAATTATATCTTAGTTTGGATCAAGTACAAGGTACTGTTTTATTATTACAGAGAAAAAGGAAATCATTTTAAAAAATTGAGTTATTTGTTTATAATGGAGTCTATGGGAGATGGCCTTCCCATTATTCTGAGTTTTCTGAATAACGGGTTTCCAGATAATGGATCCCATACCTGCAGGTCAAATCCTCATATGCTGCATTAGAAGTTAAAGTGGACCTGTCACCCAGACATAAAAATCTTTATAATAAAAGTCCTTCTTAAATTAAATATGAAATCCAATTTCTTTTTTTTAATTAAAGCATTCATAGCTGTTGTAAACTCATTTAAAAATATCAGCTGTCAATCAAATATTGCCTACCCCGCCTCTATGCCTAGGCATAGAGGCGGGGCAAGCAATTACTTTCACTTTCCATTCAGCACTTCCTAAATGTCACTGCTCTGCCTACATTCCCCCAGCTCTCTTACCATTTAATTGTGTAACCAGGACATTGGGTCCCTGTCCACCTGGTGCACAAACAAGATTTTGAGATGATACAAGGCTTGTCTTAATAACAGTGTCCACAAAATGGCTCCTGTCTGCTTGCTATAATTATGAGTTCCCAGATTGAAGGAAACAATATTCAAATAATTTATACAGTGTAATTAAAGTTCATTTTGCTTGACTAACATGATAAAGTAGGATTTGGATAATTTTGTTTGGGTGACGGGTCCCCTTTAAAAGGAGAATATCATTTAATATTTAAAATGCTTTATTTATTAATTGAAACACTGTTGTTTTCTGCAGTGTCTCGCCTAGACATACACTGCATGTGTAAAGTCTCTTCATTATTCATAGGAGAAATTAATATGTATAGTGAAATTAAAAGAAAAAGGAAAAAAAAAGCAGGACTTACTAGGCAGTCAATAACACTGCCACAGATATAAAATATCTTAACAGCCAAAGATCCAGCATTTAATAGATACTTTTTATGTATATGCACTGTGTATATTGTGTTTGAATCCCCCTAGATAAATAAGGTATGGAAACATGGGAGGGGGCTTACAACACAGGGGGTTAATTTACTAAGATTACTAAATTGCACCAATGCAACCACCTATTTTAACCAATGAGATCTTTGCTTTAATTTTCCATTAGTAGACTTATGAAAACAAATTGCCGATTGTTTGCTTTGGGCAACTGCGCTGGTCCTCTGTAGTACCTATGTTTATAAATGAGCCATAAGATTCACTAATAATGCAGCCATATGGTATGTAGAAATTTCTACTGGAAATATCACCTAGAGAAAGGAAAGCAGCGAGAGATGCCAACACAGGTTGGCAGTCTTCTGTAAGATAATTCATGCAGTTAACTACAGGTATTACGGAATGAGAGATTTCATATGTACGAAAGCTATAAGAATATACTGTATATCCATATCTCTACAGGTGCCACAATATATTAATAATATTCTAACAGTGTCACACACACACACATATATATATATACACACATACAGCAAATCTTAAGAAATGGTTTGATGTTGCATTTGTATGCTTACATCTACTTACCTCTTTATTACCAATATCAGGGGGGCTGTAGGTCTGTGCTGTATATTCCCTAGAAGTCCGTATCATTTCTAGCAAGACTGCAGTGCATGATGCCAGCGAACTAGGAAAGCTTAACATTGAACGTAGCTCATTTGCATGCCAGGCTGTAAACTCAATGAAATTCCCATCCTTCATCCTGTGGCCCCAGCTTTCAACCCAATCCTCCTTACGTATGTGCCATGTATTGAGAAAGTACTGGAAAAAATGTTCAGTAGCCGTCCTTTCCAACTCTTTAAAGTATATGTTGTAAAGCATGGATGTTTGGGAATGAACTAAATTATAAATTATTTGCTTTAGCTCCTCTTCTGTGGCTGGGTCTTCCATCCTCATCTGGTAGCATAATGTATCTAGAGCATGTGTTTGGCTCATACGCACACAGCAGGAAGGTAGAAGATCCTGAATAAAATCAAGCTGGGTCAGATCTGTCTGGAGTACCATACCTTCAAGTCTTTCTTTTATTTGAGGAATGCTTTGCATGAGAGAAATCACAATAGACACGACGGGAGCTGCACATTCTTTCCTTGTGATCAAGTATGCAACTTCTCTGCCATTACTGCTGTCATCTTCACATAGCACTGTGTACAGGTCAAACTTCTCATTAAGAGTTAGCGACTGGCCCAAAAAGAGAAGGGACGAGAATGCTTCCAGTAAATGTTGTGAATGTGATACCATGATAAACACGCTCTCCAGGGACAGCGTTTCTGAACAAAATGATAACTTCAGCTTAACTTTGGGATCTTCTAAGAACAAAAAGTCAAGTTCTTTGAGTAGATCCTGAGTATCATTCTCCAGGAACATACTCCAGTTCAGGATATCCTTAAGATGCTGTTGAGTGACAAAACCGTTTCCAAAACTGCTTGTCAGTGACGCAAACCGGGGCCATGATGAGAGTCGACAGTACTTGAAGCAAGCACTAAATTCTTCTGGATCAATTGTATGATTATGCACATGCTGTGAATGGCTAGTCACTAGGCAATTCTTCTCTGCCATATGCTTCACAGTAAGGAAAACAGGGCAAGATGAATGGGCTGTGCTGGTAGAAATACATAAAAAAAAAACATAAGTAAATATTGGTGAAGTGCTCACAAAAGCCATGTTGGTTCATTTAGCAGCCACAAACCAGAATTATTGTGTTGGTTATTCTCAACCCAGGATGGTGAGCGTGACAAAACTTTACTATAAATTTGGCATTTTCCAAAATCACACATTTGAACACATTGGACACTGCATTGAGGTCAACCACAGTTACACTGAAATCATGGGGAAAACGTTGAATCATGAGGAACAAAACATGGAGCATTGCAGCCAAAATTGCACTTTGCAAAGTTTGCAATTACCTTATTCCATTACTTTTTTATTTTATACTATCAACACAAGCTTTTCAGTTAGCTTATTCCAAATATGGTGTTTTTGTGATAAAATACTGATTTCTTACATTAATGTTTGTTAGAGCACTGATCACCAACCAGTGGCTCGTGAGACACATGTTGCTCCCTAACCCCTTGGATGTTGCTCCCAGTGGCCTCCAGGCAGGTGCTAATTTTTGAATTCCAGGCTTGGAGGCAAGATTTGGTTGTATAAAAATAGGTTTATGGCCTGTAGGCTTCCAGTCCACATAGAGGCTACCATATAGCCAAACGCAGCCCTTATTTGGAACCACTGGTAACTTTTTTCATGCTTGTGTTGCTACATTTGAATGTGGCTCACCAGGTAAAAAAAAGGTTGGGGACGCCTGTGTTAGAGGATAAGAACTAATACTATGAATAAAATAAGGTAAAACATATGGTAAATGTATTTCTTTAGTATCATTAACCTATGGTTATAGTTTAAGTAGCTAATTTACAATAGTTTTGAATGTATGCAATCATCATATCTAAAGCACGTTTCCAAAGGAAAAAATAATGACTTTTGTGCCTTGAAGATAGCTAAAATGATTTCCATCGCTCCCTGAAGGGCAAAAATAGTCTACTCGCCCTAAAGAAAGCAGATGAAACTATTTATAGCAAGCTTTAGTAGGTACTAATATGGGGCATAAGCTTGGACAACTAGGTCACCTAGCATGGTTTTATTGGCTTCGATTTTGTTAGGAGCATGCTTCTTTAGTGCTGGCTTAGTGAACTGGTGGCAGGCATGAGGTCAGTTTTCAAAGACATCTATAAAGCTAAAAAAGCAGTAAAGTAAAAAAAAATGCAGTATGAACATACTATGCCAGGCATTACCTTAAAGTATCTCTCTGTTGAGGCCATCCACCAGTTCCCTTGCACAAGAACTGAACCAGCTGGTATCTCAGGCGCTTCGCATCATCCTCTGACACATTTTCCAAGTGAATAACACTTGTTATCTTAAACAGGGTTTTTGTTTCTTCACACCAGGAATCAAAAAACTCACTGAACTCATTCCAGCTTTCGAAAATCATGCCATTGAGATCAGAAGACTTAACGGTTAGCTAAAACAAAGTAGATAGTACACATAAGATGGCGTTTAATCACTTCATGCATTCCAACTGTAAAATCATTTCTAAGAGTTGTGATGTTTTAATGACAGAAAGGTTTGTGTAAAAATAATAGGGATGCACCGAATCCAGGATTCGGTTCGGGATTCGGCCAGGATTCCGGCTTTTTCAGCAGGATTCGGCCGAATCCTTCTGCCTGGCCGAACCGAATCCGAATTTGCATATGCAAATTAGGGGCGGGAGGGAAATTGCGTGACTTTTTGTCAGAAAACAAGGAAGTATAAAATGTTTTCCCATTCCCACCCCTAATTTGCATATGCAAATTAGGGTTCGGATTCGGTTCGGTATTCGGCCGAATCTTTTGTGAAGGATTCGGGGGTTCGGCCGAATCCAAAAAAGTGGATTCGGTGCATCCCTAAAAAAATAACAGTCCTGTACCCCAAGATTTGTGCTAGCTCCACAACAGAACTGCTGCACAGAGTCAATTTTAAATACTTCAATGGACCGTTATCAAAAAGCAGCAGTGATGCAAATGTAATGGTTTTATTTAGTAATTAGCAATGTACCCTGTCTTGCCTATTGCCTATATTGGTGACTAGTACATGGTTAAATAGAATGTGCACTTTCAGGCAAATATGCAGTATTTAGTACATACGTGTGTAAATAAGTAAAGTAATTGTATAAAAGTAAGTGGCCTCAATTACGTATGCTACTCCATTTTCTTTAACATATGTTTAAATTTCTGTCCGTTATTAGTTTTTTTATGGAAATGTGCTGATTGGATAATGGGGTTTCTGACTATAGCAACCTTTCAACATAATGCCTTCAACCTTAAGGCAAAAATGGAGCTAATTTATTAAGTGCAACATTGTGCAATTCCAAAAACACGGTTTTTGGTTGGTATTTAAAATTCCATTTGCTGCAGGAATGTCTATTAATTAGGGATGCACCGAATCCACAATTTTGGATTCGGCCGAACCCCGGAATCCTTTGCGAAAGACTCGGCCGAATACCGAACCCTAATTTGCATATGCAAATTAGGGGTTGGAAGGGGAAAACCTCTGAATCCTGCTGAAAAAGGCCAAATCCTGGCTGAATCCCGAACCATTCGGTGCATCCCTACTATTTATATAACTTATGTCTGCACTGATGCAGATGTTGATTCCAGGACCCCATTTTTTCCTTGCAGGCAATGATCTTTGGCCTTTTTCAAGTCAGATAGGTAATCATTCTGTCAGGGGGACTTTCATTCAGCCTAATACTTTATACTCTATTGGCAATTCAATGTGGATTGCCAATTGAGTTCTGAGTGCTGTAGGAAGTTACATAACCCTAATATCATTGGCATAACTATAGGGGAAGTAAAACTAGATGCCCTTTTAGTCATTTATTAATTTAAAGGGGAACTCCACACAAACATAACTTAAGCTTTTTCAAAAGTAAACCTAATTTCAAGCAACTTTGCAATATACATCCATTAAAAAATATGCAGACTTTTCATGATTTTTGATGGTTTGAAACAATTCCCGAAGCCTAGCCCCTGTTCTCCTGCTGATCTGTCTGACTACTTTGCTGAGCTGGCTGACTACTGTTACTTTGTATCAACAGCAATCTGTCCTTAGCCTGCATCCTCCAAACCCCACAATTCCCTGCACAAGTGCAATGCATTGTGGGTTATGTAGTTCGTGCATGCTGTCTGTAAGATGTGGAGAAGTTGTTACAACATCAGTGTTTAGTCCCTCCTTCCCTGCCAGGATTTCAAATGATGCAGAAAGGGAAGAACTGTTAAACAGCTGGATTTCAGCAC
This sequence comes from Xenopus laevis, assembly GCF_017654675.1. NCBI lineage: Eukaryota > Metazoa > Chordata > Amphibia > Anura > Pipidae > Xenopus > Xenopus laevis. Next base: position 108,440,542 of record NC_054383.1, on the reverse strand, counting down.
AGAAAATGGCATTTATTCATACTTTTTGAAGAAACAGGTAACTGTAATAGATATATTAGGGGTTTCTGTGTTATGCGGGCCTCTTGAAATCTATCAATCTATCAAATCTCTTTCAAATTTTGGTTTGGAAGCCGAAGTTCCCCTTTAACTTAAAAGTCCAATATATATATATATATATATATATATATATATATATATATATATATATATATATATATATAAAACACCTCTTTCTCTCTCTCTATAACATCTCTGTACATTCTTCATTATTTACATAAAAATAATGTGTATTTGCTAATAATATTTCCTTTCTATGGTTGATAATAAAAATCACTCTCTTGTAAAGGAAACTGAAGACAGACTAAAGTTCCCCCGAAAACTGCTTCTGGTGGTGAAGTGGTGTACCAAATTTCCATGTTCCACCACCATACCAAGCTGCAGTATCGGACTGGGATGCTAGGTGCCCACCAAAAAACCTTAGACTGTTGGCCCACCAGAAAACATTAGACAGTGGGTCAACTTTCCAAACTATTATTCCTCATCTCCTCCCTCTACCTCTTTATTCTCCTAGTCTTTTATATCTACTTACTATATTCTTCCATTATTAAGCATTTGTTTTCCATAAATAAATAGTGAATGACCATGAAATAGGCTAAATGTTTAGAAGCATAAGGGCCTACTGACTCCTGGGCCCACGGGGAGTTTTCCTGGTATCCAAGTGGGACAGTCCGACACCGTCAAGCTGCAATATTTCTTAAAATGCCCTAAAATAGCAGTTTTATGAGAAAACTATACAAACTATTTTGATTTGCTTTACTATTCAGAACAAGATGAGCGAACCAAATCAGATATGTATAGACCTGCTGTTTCAACACACACCATCCATCATGTGATAAGCATTCAATTTGAAAGTAAAGGAAACAGACCAGGAACAGGCAGTACTTTAGTCTGCAAACACCCTTTATTGGTGTATTTTCACTCACGACATGTTTCGGGACCCAGTCCCAAAAGAGACTGGGTCCCGAAACATGTCGTGAGTGAAAATACACCAATAAAGGGTGTTTGCAGACTAAAGTACTGCCTGTTCCTGGTCTGTTTCCTTTACTTTCAAATTGAATGATTTGCTTTACTACAAATTTGTATAATTGTATCTATGTAAAAATCTAAGTAAGGCCAAAGCAGTTAATACAATTCTTTTAAAATGACCCACCTCCATGAAGGAGTATTATAATTAAAAAACACTATCTTCATTAAAGATATAATAGCCTACTTTTGCAAAAGTTTCTATTTATTGGTTAATTATTAATCATTATTGGTTATGTGTTGGGTTTCAGCCGTTTTCACTAAGACATCACTTGCTTGACAACACTTTTGGGCAAATTTACTAAAGGGCGAAGTGACTAACGCTGGCGAAAAAATCGCCAGCGCAACGTCATTTTGGTAATTCGCTGATTTACTAATGGGTGGGGACGTAACTTTGCTAGAGAAAGAGACTGACACTCAATCACCAGGCAAAGTTGCGCTCTGGCGAAGGGACGTAACTACGCAAAATTCACTAAGATGCGGATTTTACAGAACGTTACCTCTTGCAGCCAGACTTGCCTTCGCCATCTCAGACCAGGCAAAGTGCAATAGAGTAGATAGGACTTCCTCAAAACATTTTATAAGTCCCAAAAAAATCCTGGCGTCTTTTCCTTTTTTCAGGGTGATAGGCTACAAAAGAGCATACTTTTTTTTTGGTAACCGGCTACCCTCCTACATTTCCTAACATATGGAACATAAACTATACACTGGGCTCATGTGTAGGGCATTATAACAACTTTTATGAAGCTTCCCTGGGCTTGTTTAATGTAATGTATTTGCTGCAACATATACATCCATTCAACTTTAACTTCCCGCTGTATACAAATTAGCCAACGCTAGCGCAACTAAGCTCTGCGTGCCGAATTAACGCTAGTGCAACTTCGCCAGCGTTCGTTGCCCTGGACACAACTTTGCATGTTAATGAATTAGCGCTGTCTGAGCAAATTTTTGCCTGGCGAACTGTTGCGCTGCCTGCGAAGCCGTCGCTGGCGATTTTTCACCGCTTAGTAAATTTGCCCCTTTGTATGCGCCCATTTATAGGGGACCCGTCAGCCAAAAAAAAATATTCCAAATCCTATTTTATCACATTAGTCAAGCAAAATTTACTTTAATTACACTGTATATTTGAATTTTGTTTCCTTCAGTCTGGGAATTCATAATTATAGCAAGCAGGCAGGAGCCATTTTGTGGACACTGTTCTTAAGACAAGCCTTGCATCATCTCAGAATCTTGTTTGTGCACCAGAACAGGGGGACCTGATGTCCATCCCCATGCCCTGGCTACACAATTAAATGGTTAAGAGAACGGGGGGATGTGTTCTTTATGTCTGGGTGACAGGTCCAGGGTGCAGAATCCCAGAAACATGTCTTTCCCTAATTATAAAGTTTCAAAATCACTAAAAACGATTTCCTACTTTTCTTCCAATGTACAATTCTTTGTTATAAGTATAAGTAAATATTTCCAATTACAGTTATAAGTGATGTCTGACATAATTATTCCTTCAAAACAGCATTTAAAAATTCAAACCCATACTGGGTGTCTATTTACAGTTATGACAAGTGGTTATAATTCGACACCTTTTCACTGCTGTTTATGGTTCATGCCTAAATCCTAAGCAAGAAAATATCCAAGTATATGTATATAATGCATAGACTGTGTGGTAGCTGCATTGCAGATGTTGAACAAGGCATGCTCATGACAAAAACAATGGGAGGGTGGCGTGTTGGGATTATGGACCAAACTGTACTGCAAACAGCTTTAAATCGTTCTTCCTAGATCAACAACCACACTGTTACTTATTAAAATGTACCTACAACATGAAAGAATTATTTTGGACTATTACCTTTTCAGCATAAGCATCTGAAATTTCCATTAGCACAGGTCCTTCATCATAGTTTTTATAATCATCATCTTCAACAGCCGCATAGTCATCACTGTTCCCTACCACCTTTACAACAGCTTGGATGAAAGCTCCCAGTGAAACTTTACTGATCACTATGGGCTTCACCTCATCTTCCTGCCTGGATGCACACTCTAGGAAATGATCTTCTTTCATGGCATGACACCAGTCTTCCTTGCAACAGTTCCAGTTTTGGAGAAAGTATTGAAGAAAATTATCTGAAGACAATTTTTTAAGATCTGTAAAGTAGGTGGAGTAAAGTTCAGAGGAGTTACTTTTGATTAAATTACACAGCAAGCCTTTTACCTTCTCCTCATTTGAAGGATCGTCTTCTTTCAAATGTTGATGTAGAACCTCAAGCACATATGCTGGACTAATATGCACAGAGCAAGAAGGTACAATATCACGCACTGAATTCATCTCTTTAATATCTGATTGCAGCAGCATAGAATTTATCTTCATCTCGGGAATGCTCTGAAGAATAGACTGTACCATGCTACAGAATGGGGCTGGATTCCCTTTTTGGGTGCAAAAATAGGCACAAACTCTACTCATGTTCTCATTATCCTCGCACATTGCTGTATATAGTTCATAGTTATCAGTAAAAATCAAGGGCTTGGAAATAAAGATGACAGGTGGAGATTTCTGTAATAAGGAACCCATTTGGGAAGTCATAAAAAACACCTCATTTATTTCCATAACATCTGGTGTAAATCGTACAATCACTTTGGCCAACGGATCCTTATACAAAAGTGTCCTTAGTGAGTGAAGAAGATCCAAAATTGAACTCTCTAGTATTTTCTTCCAGGTTAACAAATCCTTTAAGTCCTGCAGAGTAATGAATTTCTGAGCCAAGTTACTGGCCAGGGCTAAGAAGCGCGTGTAGGAGGAAAGGCTGCAGAGGTTGAAAAACTCTGCAAATCTTTGGATGTCTGTATTGTGATTGTGATCCATTTGTGCGTCCATCACCACCAGGCAGTTTTCTTCATTACAAAATTGTAAAAACAGAGAAGCTGGACAAGACAAATGGCTGCATTCTGTATTACTGTGAAAAGAAGTATAAATAATTCACTGAAAAGTTTCAGATGAAAATGATTTAAGAATTTGACGGAAATCTAAATAAAATGACATCTACAACAAATTAGGGTTGTTTCTTGTAATCAAGAGATTTAGAGTTGCAGCAATTATAGGAAATGAGCTATTAACCCCTTTTATCTCATCAATTCACAGATTTGTGATGTTCTACTGGGATTTAAGCAGTAATCATGAACTCTCAGAGCTCTTAAAAATCTTCAGTACCAGTAGTATACAATGATGCATTTTGCTGACAGTTCCAATCCTAACTAACCTCTTGGAAATGTTATGGTACACTAAATTTTGTCATGTGTATCCATTTCATCCTTTTGTACATTTTAGGAATGGTTCATAGTGTTCACTAGTGTCCCATTCTATAGGTACTAGAGAGCTTCAGGAACCTTGTAGCTATGCCCTTGAGTTATATGCGTGTGTGGGTCTATTTAATTTTGACCTTCAGCTGCTGACCTCCATTGAGGGTACACAGATGAGAGCAATATACCACCGAAGTCTAGATTCTAGTCTAGAAGTGTTCCCTTTATGTCATAGACTTTTGCCGTCATTTCCTAAATTGAGAAGCTTCAGAAGTATGGGCAATGAAGGAGTTCCTGCTTGGTAACAGTGATACTTAAGGGGTTATTTATCAAAGTCCGAATTGACCTCAATATTTTCTGCTACAAAATCTGATCAAATCCGCTCAGGTTTTTACGCTTATTTATTATTAGATTTTCCCGAAAATTTGCTTTGCGGGAAAAAAATAATCAGATTTTCACAATTTTTTCAGATTTTTCCCCATTTTGCCCGAAAACGCTGAAAACTTCAGGGTATTGCACGAAACCCATCGCATATCAAAAAATCAATGGGACTTCTCCCATTGACTAATATGCAACCTCGACAGGTCTGAGATGCCGGATGTTCTAATTCAGACTTTTCCATCCTTGGGGTTTAATAAATTCCAAAAAAACTTGATTTTTTAAAAGTCAGATTTTATAAAAAAAAAAATCACAAATTTTTTGTGATATTTGCATTCAGGGTTTAGTAAATAACCCCCTTAAATGTGCATTTTAAATGTCAAAATACTGGTTCAGGTGATCATCTCTTCTGTACAGATCATGGAGGAAGTATCATAGAGAATGAATTTGGTCATATTCTGAAAGAACCATTCACACACTATTCTATGCTTTTCTTTTCAGGCCATATTTATATATCATTATATTAAGGGGGGGGGGATATTTACTACAACTCAAATTGATATCATATTTTTAATAAAAACTGAAAAAATTAAATGGCACACCTTCCTCATAAAGTAAAAACTACTATTTATTTAGTCATTTAAAAAGAACCAGGTGGCTGAAGTGCAATGGACACCTAACGCATTCCCTGGAACACCCCTTAATCATAGGCTAAACAAGATGACAGTCTATCATTCTTTTATTCACTAGATAACAGCGCCATCTACCGTACATTTTAATAATTAAAATGCATACAAAATAGAAAACCTTAGTAAATTAAAATCAAAACAGGAAAATGAGACCCTCAATGAAATAATCTAAATATAAAAATATATATTTATGAAAATGATTAATTCAGAAGGTCATTGAATCAAACCTACCAGTTAGTTTTAGGGAAAGACAAAATTGATAACTGGAATTTACTACTAGCTATCCAAAAAAAGATACATAAATAAATATGGGCGAATAAATGGAAATTGATTAGTAATGCATATCAAATTATATATTAAATATCCTATCTAGAATTGAGACCTAGAGGCTCATTTATATTCAATTTAACTATCCAGAAATCCTCTGTGGAGTTTAAAATTCTTAGAAAATCACCTCCTTTAACTAAAGTTTCAACTTTTTCTATAATTTGAACTTTTAAATATTTGGAACTTTTAGCAGTGTAGTTTTTAAAATGTCTACCCATCAAAAAATTTGTATGTTCCCATATCCTACTTTTTAAGGGACACAAATATTGTAAGTGACAATTCAGGCATTCTAGTAGGTATATCACTAAAATTTGCTAAAATTTGAACCAAACCTGTATTTAGATTAAATTTGAACATTTATACTATCATGATTTTCCCCATTACAGCTTCACTAGCATTATACTTTGAGCAGAAATCTCAATTTATGATTTTCCTGCAAAATCGTACCTTTGCGTGTCTGTGTCTTTTTCCATCGCATCTGGCAATGGCCAACATCCAAGTCGAATATTTTGAAATTTGTAGATCTCAGCCCTCTTATCTGTGTTTTCAAAGTAAATTGCACTGCTAACTTTATAACATGTTTTTTTCTTTTCACATAGGAGGTCAAAATATTCACAAAACTGATTCCAAGATGTAAATTTCTTCCCAACGAGGTCATAATCCATGTCTTTTCCCTAAAGAGAAATTGTGGTTCACATATAATAAAACACATAAAGTAAATATACCATTATTTTTTTTCTCCATTTGTTAGAAAATGTTACTGATTCCTCATTTAAAGGACTCATCTACATTTACACAAAGTTTTTATAATTTACATATCTGTGATTTGGTGTCAAACTAATACATGCAAGAGTTTTTAAGATATAGGTCCATAGCTCTCCCTTTTAAGTGGTTTAAATAGCAACTATGAGGACTTGAAAAATCAGAGGGACCTAATTTCTATAAAGTCACCCCTGTCTCAAAAGTGGTAGTTGCCCACTACCGGAGGCTTGCTGCAAAAACCAACCTGAGGAGAGAGGTAAAAGGTATGCGCTTGTGCAGGGCAAGGGAGGGAAAAGGGATGCCACGTCAGGTATGGTCTTTGGAGGGAAACTCTGGCAGGGCCCCTGAGGTGGTAGCGGGTAGGTCCTGGACACCCCAGGAAGATGTTGCTTTCAAACTGTCAGGAGTGGCTGATGGAGCTCCCGTCTCCGCCACATCCAAGATGGTGGCGCCCATGAACCAGGTGGGCGATACCGGCATGATGATGTCACGTGACGCACAAAAATTTAAAAAAAAAAGAGCTTCCGGGTCAAGGGTTCCATGCCCAATTATAGGAATTGCTGACTTGTGTTCCTGGGTTCCCTAAATTGCTGTTTCCTGGATTCCTGACTTCTGCCTTGACCCTGATTCTGATTCTTGCTGCCTGCATTTGGAACCTTTGCCTGAATTTGACTACGCTTTCGTCTGACCCCTTTGGATACTGCTGAACTTGGACTTTTAACCCGAAGCTTCCTGCTTGGTCCGGACTTCTCCCACTGGGAGCCGATAGGCCCCCTGGCACAAACCATAAATCTCTTGTGTACAACAGATCACAGATAAATGATATTCAATACAGATACGTTCTCTATATTAAACATGAAAATCTTATAACAACTGAAGCAATCTGGTCACCACAATACAATTATTAGAATTGAATATCTAAACATAGATACAGGAAAGCTGATGACTTCTAACCACATTTTACCTCAGTGTTGATGGCAGAACACACCATGGAAGATGGCAGATAGGAATTTTCTCTGATATTAATACTTTGCTCCACAGTCTGCAAGAATATAATTACAATATAATATATGACACTGGGCAAAATGGCAGACTAGAAGATTTAATAGAAAATGGGCTGAAATTCAAACAATCTAGCTACACATTCATTTTCTTATCGTTTGAATTGTAACTAAAAGTTAAGACCAAATAGCATTTTAAGCGTAATATCTGAAAGAGGCAGAACACGATAATTATATATGCACCATGTGAACGTAAACAAAGAGTAGGCTTTTAAACTGGAATTTCCTTGTAATTTGATGGGCCTACAGTAAATAATTTTGGACACTGCTGCCATCTAATAATATAAACCTCCAGCAATGTGGTAGGGCAGGTCATGTTACATAGGATTAGAGCAGTATTTCTCAAACTAAAACAGTTTTCACCACTTTTTTGAGTTAAAAGAAAATGTAAACCCCTTCCAAAAATCAGTTTAATCAGTGAACAGCCTCTTTGAAATCTTTGAAATCTTTAGATAACAGCCACTTTGGGTGTTAAATGGCAAACAGTAAGGGTCAGGGTACACGCTCAGATTCTGGGAGATTAGTCGCCCGGCGACAAATCTCCTCTTCTTTGGGGCGACTAAGCTTCCCGAACTGCACCTCTCTTGAGCTCAGCTTAACCATTACAGTGCTCAACCCCACCAGAACTTATTATCAAAGTATGTTGTGCTTTTATAAACCTGCATTGCATGAACTTTACAGCATACATGTCTCAATTTACTGATGATGTGTCAGAGGGAAAATGGCCGCCTGGTGAAAGCTGCTATTTGTTTTAGGAAAATGTGATGGCGCTGTCAAATGGAGGGGCTGTATGAAGTACAGATGATGTGGCTTGGGTGGGGAAGATATGCCCAACTTATACTGTAATGTAGGCTTTACATGTCCTTTTAAAATTAAACTCATCCCCCAACCCCAGGCTCCCTCCATAAGTCCCATTCCCGTTCCACATCATCTGCTACCCTATATTTGTACCTGGTATAAAAATGAAGAGTTGAGCAGTGGGCTTGGCAGGAGTCATCTTGTGCTACTCTGGGTGGTGGATGGTGTTGGATTGGTTGGTGTATCATAGGATCTAAGTTACTGCATTTTTAAATGATTGAGGCCTGAGTATTGTCTATGATAAGCATGTGAGAAAGGTTTTGGGAAATGTGTACTTAAATGTTATTGCTACTAAAATAATGTAACCATCTTTTTTAACTCCACAGCCCAAGTTCAGAAAATACTGAATGATGGATCTACCCGGTGATGATTAAATAACATAAAAATTAATGATACATCAGATAAAAAGAAGAACAATCTGCATAATGGAAGACACAAAGGTATAAAATGATGTGAGAAGAAAAATACATTACTTTAGCTTCATCGATGCAAGCTTCTCTGGTAACATGAGTCAACTGACAATCATCAAGAACGACTTGAAGGCATTGGCACAAAGATGAAGGATTACTCAGTTTTGAAGTTAGCTCTTGCTGTTTGGCCTTCACACAGGAATACATGTGGGATTCTGCCACGGAATCGCTTGCCCAGAGCTTCCTGCGTTGGTGCCAGTTGTTATAATAACACTGGAAAACTGTCGGAGGGCTAGCTGCTGCAAGCTCAAATAGGTGTTGACTGTAGAGATTAGGAGAACTGGTCTGAGCTAACATCTGGATTGAACTTTTGATCTGTGCTTGCAATACAAAATCTAGATGAGAGCACTGTTCAAAGAGAATGTCCATGACCATCATCCTACAATATCTTGCTACTGCATTTGGTAATACTGATTCAACGTTCAAGCAACCTTGGATTCCTGGACTCACTGTTATTAGCTTTAATAGCATTTGAAGGGAAGCCATGCTCTGCACAAAAGATAATAGGATAGACTGGAATGTATCTGAGGAATCTTCTTGTGTAATGCAGTATGCACATGTTGTCCACTTTTTGTTGTCTCGTTCACAAAACAAAGTATACAAGCCAATGGTCCCACCACTCAGGGGCAGACGGTCCACAAATATGTGATCAGGAAATCTCTGTGCCAGGTCTTGCATGTAGGATGTCATTATAAAAATACTCTTCACCACATCTCCCTTTTCATTAAAAACCAACTTAATTTTTGCACCAGTGTCTGCATTCAGGAATGCATTTAATTCACCCAAAACTTTATTATGATCTGACAATGAATCAGGATAAAAGGGGAGAAGTCTCTTGACATCACTACATTCCAAAAACTTCTTAGCAATATCATCTGTGATCATAGCTAGCTGGCACTCTTGGATGGCTTGCAGTTGGTCCTTTGATGTGCTATGGGTTGTGGGGTTTGGCAAGTCATGGGTGTGGCAAAGGTTACTTGAAGAAACAATCAGCCTGTCCATGCGTGGGCTAAGCTTTAATTCAATCATTGCAGTACATTTATTCCTAGAAATAAAACAATTGTTCCTGTAAATAACTGTAAGACAAGATATTCATGACAAACTAGTTGTAGTAAACTATAGCAACCAAATGGTGGTTGCATTAATTTCTCAAGATACTGTATAAGCAATGCCAACCCAAAATAGTCTAATATTATAATGTAATTTATAACATAATGTATCTTACCCTATAATTCTACCTGATTTGCATCTAGAAATATAAAACTTGCCTACAAAATTTTAGGAGAAATGCCATGAGCATCTCATACAGAATTTCCATCTCTGATGCATAGGATAAAACCATTTTCTTGCATACTGGAGTGGATCCTTGAACCAATTACTACTCATCTGGCACACCACATTGGCAGCAGTAGGCTGAGAAGAAGAGATGAAAGGCTACAGTGGAATACTGGCTGCATACAAGGCCTGCTCCACTGCCACTTATACGAAAGGCAGAATGCCAGAAACTGCCATTTTGAGCAAATGGAGCAGAGCCCTGTGTTTATTTATGAGTGGGTAGTTACGGGCAGGTATGTAATGTAGTCGATACACTGCACACCCGGAATCTACTCACTCTGCAGTACTGGTTCTCTGCAGACCCGGGAAGGTCCCACAGCAACAGCAACTATTTAATCACGGATCCGCACACATGAAGTTTTCTGCAGTGGGGAAAGTGCCCCTTCTTCTTCACCAATATCAACGTTTCAACGTAATCTCCATGGCAGTGCATATCATTTATCCTATGGCTATTTGCTTCCCCCGAGGAAAGGTTCTCACATTGCCTCAAGGTAGAATTACAGAACTTCCTACAATACTTTACCTATCTACCTGATTGGAAATGTATAACTTTCTACAAAAGTTTAGACAAGCCTTGAGCTAGCTTAGCAGATGGAATCCTTGCAGCCTCAGGAGTAGAGACATATTGATGCATCTGATATTTATATTATATATGATGGCTTGGAGCTTGAGAAATATAAAGTTCTTCATGCTGAAGTATATCTGGTTTAAAATGATTTTATAAAAAGGCATTATGTTCTTAACAAATACAACCAAGTTTGTTGTTGTTGTATCCTACCTTGGGCAGCTTCTACATCCCAAAATCACTGTGCTGTATCTTAAAGACTTTGCCACCTCTGGCCCATGTGGAAATTTTACAATCTCACTTTTCTGAAGGAACACAGAATGACGAACTGCAAACATGGTTTTCTTTTCCTCACACCAGCGATCCAGGAAGGAACAGAAATCGTCCCAGCTGTAAAATTCATTCCTGCCCAGCCCAGTCTTATGGTTTTCTGTGTTTGCCTATCCAAAAACAAAGTCCAGATATGTTGCCCAGGTGACACTATCATTAGCCACAACATTTTTTTTTCAACAATTCATTATTATAATGCATAGCTAATATTGATTTAAGCCAGGAGTGCCCGTACTTTATTAATGCGAGGTCTACTTTAGTGATGTTGTCCCATTAGGATCTACATCCATAAAGGCATTTTTAGCATTCTAGTCCATGGAAAATATTACTTAAATATTAAGAAAATGTATATTGTTATATTTAACAAACAACTATTTGTTACGTAACCGTAACATAATAAATATCTGAAAGAAAAGCATGAAACAAGAGGGTGATTTTGACCAGCTGTTTTTTGACAGTGTCTTGAGTTCTACTGCTCACTGGTAGATCCCGATCTACTTTTTGGACACCACTGATTTAAGCCTTATACCCAAAATCATCTGCAACCATTCCATTAACTTTATAATGGTGCTCTTGTATCCTGGATGCCAAAGGCATTATGTCCCTGCTTCTGAAATGCATTGTAACTGAAATGTTGAACTGCAGATGAATATGAGCATCACTGTAGGTGAAGACTTGATGAATAAGAATTAATTTTTAGTTATTATGTATGAAAACTGTAACATGCAAACTTTAGTATAATACTGTTCATTCCAAGCCATATACCCTTTGAGTTAGTGTTAAGCGGGTCAGGAATAATTCAAGCCACACCTGACCCTTATCCACAAAATGTTGCCATTGTAGGACTGCACTCCACCTCTATCCGCATCTTCTTGTCCTGTAAACTATTTTATGTGTGTGCCTCTAGTTCCAAGACAGGGAATCTTTGGGAGCAGTGAAGAAGTCTCTGCCACTCCCCATCCTAACTCGTAATTTCCACCTAAACAGTGGTCAACCTGCTGGTCACCACAGGTTTCAGGCCAACCTGCACATTACTACTCTAAGGGGCAGATTTACATATGGTCAAATATCGAGGGTTAATTAACCCTCGATATTCGACTGCCGAATGTAAATCCTTCGACTTCGAATATCGAAATCGAAGGATTTACCGCAAATAGTTCGATCAAACGGAAAAATTTAATCCATCGATCGAACGATTTTTCTTCGACCAAAAAAACATTAGAAAGCCTATGGGGACCTTCAATTTGCTGAAATGTATTAATTCTGTAGCTTGAGCATTAATACTGGATGGGAAATTGACAAAATGTCTAGCCCCATGTCAGATTTCAAAATTGAATATAAAAAAATATGTTTGCTCTTTTGAGAAATGGATTTCAGTGCAGAATTCTGCTGGAGTAGCACTATTAACTAATGCATTTTGGAAAAAAAACATTTTTGCGATGACAGGATCCCTTTAATGTTTTTTGGGCTTGGAACAAATTCAATGTTAGTACAGATGAGGAAATGGGTTCTCTTACAAGTCAAGAGATACTAAACCAACTACATCTTGAACCTTCAGGTTTTAGGCATAATTATACAATGTGTATTTATTTACTGGGTATTCTAGGACAGCATCTGTCCTTAATGTATTAGTTGTTTCATATATGCAGAAAGATTGACGCATTGTACATGAATGGACTTGATGTTACTTAATGTAACTTTGTGCATTTAGTACAGATATGTCATGGCACACCTTTACTCCTCCTATTTACCCTTGAGGTTAAATCATGCAAAGAAGCTATAAGGCAAGCTAAAATTGATATAGAAAAGGATATTGCAGCAAGCAGTAAAAAAAATCCAAAATTATTTTTTAAATATGTTAATAGTAAAAAAACTAAGCAGGAAGGGTGGGACCCTTACTATCAGAGGGGGGTCAGCTGGTTGATGAAAACAAAATAAAAGCGCAGATTCTGAACTCATATTTTTCATCTGTCTACACAAATGAGGAACCAGTAAGTGAAGGTTTCCTTCTTAATAGTCCCAATTCTAGTAATACAACTAATGATGCATGGTTCACACATGAGGAAATTCAAAAGAGACTAGAACATGTTAAGATTAACAAAGGTCCGGGGCCAGATGGTATTCACCCCAGGGTACTTAGTGAGCTTGGCTCTGTGATTGCTAAAGCTCTTTACTTAATTTTTCAGGATTCATTGAGATCTGGCATAGTGCTGAGAGACTGGCGAATTGCTAATGTGGTGCCTCTATTCAAAAAAAGGTCCTGTTCTCAGCCTCAAAACTATAGGCCAGTTAGTCTGACTTTAGTGGTAGGAAAGCTTTTCAAAGGGTTAATAAAAGATAAGATACTGGACTTCATAGCAAATCATAATACTATGAGTGTATGTCAGCATGGTTTTATGCGTATTAGATCTTGCCAGACTAACAATTTCTTTTTATGAGAATGTAAGTAGAGACCTCGATTCTGGGATGGCAGTGGATGTGATTTACTTAGACTTTGCTAAAGCATTTGATACAGTGCCACACAAAAGGTTACTGGTTAAATTAAGGAATGTTGGCCTGGAACATAGTATTGGTACCTGGATAGAGAACTGGCTAAAAGATAGACTACAAAGAGTGATGGTAAATGGAACATTTTCTAATTGGACCAGTGTTGTTAGTGGAGTACCGCAGGGCTCTGTACTAGGTCCCTTGCTTTTCAACTTGTTTATTAATGACCTGGAGGTGGGCATTGAAAGTACTGTTTCTATGTTTGCAGATGATACTAAATTGTGCAGAACTATAGGTTCCATGCAGGATGCTGCCACTTTGCAGAGTGATTTGTCTAAGTTGGAAACCTGGACAGCACTGGAAAATGAGGTTCAATGTTGATAAATGCAGGTTATGCACTTTGGCAAAAATAATATAAATGCAAGTTATACACTAAAATGGCAGTGTGTTCGGAGTTTCCTTAAATGGGAAGGATCTAGGGGTTTTTGTAGATAACAAGTTGTCTAATTCTGGGCAGTGTCATTCTGTGGTTACTAAAGCAAATAAAGTTCTATCTTGCGTAAAAAAGGGCATTAACTCAAGGGATGAAAACATAATTATGCCTCTTTATAGGTCCCTGGTAAGGCCTCATCTGGAGTATGCAGTGCAGTTTTGGACTCCAGTCCTTAAGAGGGATATAAATGAGCTGGAGAGAGTGCAGAGACCTGCAACTAAATTGGTTAGGGGGATGGAAGACTTAAATTATGAGGGTAGACTGTCACGGTTGGGGTTGTTTTCTCTGGAAAAAAGGTGCTTGCGCGGGGACATGATTACACTTTACAAGTACATTAGAGGACATTATACCAGAGGCCACCCCTTTAGACTAGAAGAAAAGAACTTTCATTTGAAGCAACGTAGAGGGTTCTTCACAGTCAGGACAGTGAGGTTGTGGAATGCACTGCCGGGTGATGTTGTGATGGCTGATTCAGTTAATGACTATAAGAATGGCTTGGATGATTTTTTGGACAGACATAATATCAAAGGCTATTGTGATACTAAGCTCTATAGTTAGTATAGGTATGGGTATATAGAATTTAATTAAAAGTAGGGAGTGGTGTGTGTGTGTATGGATGCTGGGTTTTCATTTGGAGGGGTTGAACTTGATGGATTTTCTTTTTTCAACCCAATTTAACTATGTAACTATGTACATATGGAACATCCCATTGGTTTACTTTAAACCCACATTTATGTAGCCATGCTGTTTAGACCATAAAACACTTTAAATGGAGATAGTTTTATAGAAGTCCAGAGGTGTACAAACAGTGAAACTAATAGAGCTCAAAGGCATAACGCTGCATATAACTGCACTAACTGGCCATTAGCACATCAGAACTATCCCATAATTCTAAGAATATAAGCTTTTTTTTTTTTTAAATTAGAGGTTTAGTTACACGAACTGTAATTGTATGTGTACAGTCCCATGTATAAATAAATTCTCCATGTAGTATGCAAGATTACAGGATTTCAGACCAGGACCCCTTTAAAGGAGCAGTAACACTAAAAAATGTTATGTGACAAATCCACTCTATGCACAATAGAGCTGTTATTGAAGCAGTTTAAAGTTTATTATATTCAATGCTTTGTCCAAAAAACATATTAAATCTCTGCTTCCGGATGTACACTTTAGAATGGCGATAGGGCGATTCTGCAAAATCCGAGATGCGGCGCTCCACATCTCTGCCTAGACTGCTGAAGCGGAAGCTAGTTCTTGCTGCTGTACTGAGGATTTTACAGACCTCCGCAGGACTTACTTCAGGGAAGGAATGTCTGCAGCGTAATTTACTTCTGTGAGTGCTGCGAGTGGAGAAGGAATTTCCGCAGCGGTAATTTACTGGGTCCTGTGTGTTAGATTTATGGCTGCTCTGCGTGCTACCTTTACCATTCGCAGCACTGAACGAGCTAAAGCAAGTTTAGGAATAACCACTGCAGACGTTCCTTCTCCACTCGCAGCATTTACAGAAGTAAATTACACTGCAGACATTCCTTCCCTGCTTGCAGCACAGAAGTACTGTAACTCCTGCAGAGGTCTGTAAAATCCTCAGTACAGCAGCAAGAATTTGCTTCCGGTTCCGCAGTCTAGGCAGAGATGTGGAGCGCCGCACCTGGGATTTTTCAGAATCGCCCTTTCGCCATTCTACAGTGTACATCAGGAAGCAGAGATTTAATATGTTTTTTGGACAAAGCATTGAATATAATAAACTTTATGCACAATAGAGTGAATTTGTCACAAAAATTTTTTGTGTTACTGTTCCTTTAACAGTGAAGTCACACAGAAGGGAATGTGGATCTGCAAATGGATATGGAATTCAGAGGATCTTCTTTCTAGATATTTTTAAAGGGATTCTGTCATGATTTTTATGATGTCGTTTTTATTTCTAAATTATACTGTTTCCACTGCAAATAATTCACTCCAATCTAAAATTTTATTCCTGAACCAGGATTTTTAAGTTGTAATATTGGTGTGTAGGCAGCCATCTCAGGTCATTTTGCCTGGCCATGTGCTTTCACTTCATGATGGAACTGCTTTCAGATTAGCTATTGTATCTCCCAATGTAACTTGAAGTCATTATAGAACTTGCATTTTAACTATTGAGTACGGTTCTCATATGTAGCAGGGAGCAGTTCTCTTGTAACCTTCCCATTATTCTGTCGTTATGGTATGGTGGGTGGGGGGTTGAGGAACAGGACCGGGTGAAATAAATCCAACTTGCAGTGCAGCAGTAAAGAGCGAATGAAGTTTATCAGAGCACAAGTCACATGACAGAGGGCACCTGAGAAACTGCCATCTAGTTTAGTGCCAGACTTTAAAATTAAATATACAAAAAAGTTTGCGCTTTTCAAAAAGTATGTCTGTGGAGCAGTACTATTAATGGATGCATTCTGGAAAAAACGGTTTCCCTGGACATTATCCCTTTAAGACATGAATCAAATGTGCTATATTTTAGCTATGCAGTTTGCTAAATGCAGGACTCCCAGCTTACCAGTTAAGACCACCCAGAACATTTTTAGGGTGCGCTCAGTTTGCTCATGGGTTCCACGGGCATATGATATATTAATACAAGTTGGACTTTAACATGTCGTATTAAGGGCTACATGAAGTTTAACAGCACAGGTTTACTGTATCACAGACTCCAAGTTTTATTTCCTAAATGAAAATCATGAACCCAACAATTTGATAACCATGATACACTGCATTACGCAAATGCATCCCTCCTAATAAACCTGGAGCTTCTGTAACATAACTTTGAAAAGGGGTAGCGTTTTTTCTCTATATAGACTTTCTTAGCTGGATCTTATCTGCTAGTCTGCTACATATAAACCACTGGTATAAAGAACTCTGCCAGACTAAGGGAGGGGGTTCTTGGCAGGGACTGGTGATTAAATGAGGGTCCAGTGGGGACACATTAATTGAAAATAAAAATGTTTGCACAAAGATGGCCACACACAGAGCAATAAAAACTGGAATTCCAGCCCCTCCATGCAGAATTGGTAACTGACTGGCCAGCATATGGGGCCCACCAACAGGTCTGTCAGACTTATCTGGCCATAGATAACCAATATGCAAGACGAGCAGATTTGAAAATCCAGCCGGCCAAGGAGTGTATTAGTGAGTTGGTGCAGTGATAGTCTGAAGGGTCTCTATAGCCCCCAATGGCCCAGCATGTAGATGACCAAACTCATTTGAAGACCTTGCCAAACAAGTGGACCTGTCTATGTATGGGCAGTTTATGTGTGGATCCTTGAATGTATATTTGATTGGATCCAGCACACATACATATATAGGATCTATGATCCAAAATACTTGGGTCCTGGAGTTTTCTAGGCAAGGGATTTTTCCTCCCGTAATTTAGGTGAACCTATGTCAAAAAGGGGAATATTTTATCCCTTTAAAATCCTGAATCCTGATCGGTTGTTTACGAACAATGGTTATTGTGACCAACTGTATGAACAGAATATGCAGCATGTAAATGAGAAATAAATGTACAGGGGGAAAAAAAAAGGAAAACCACCATAATTTCACAACATAAAATAAAAGAAACATTACTCTTTTTTTCTTACAAAATAAAAATTTAATATAAATGTTCTGAAGTCCTTAACTACACTAATATAGGATTAATACAGGTTAAAAAAAACAAAAACAAACCAAAACCTTCTAGGAAGAGAAATATAGTACGGGGTCTGTGAACATTTTGTAGAATATCAAGTGATACAGACACATCCAATGAAAAGCCATAATAATGGGTCAGTATTACTAAAGTAGTCAAAGCCAAAACTTTCTGCCAAGAGCTAAGGAGCGGAACTGTAATCTTCCATCATGCTGGACTGGTGTGGTGCCATCTTTCCACAGACTGATTACAAAAAAATAAATAAATAAAAAGCCTAATGAAGGATTGTACCACCTCCAGTCCAGTCCTACGGATGCAACCAGGGAGGACCTATAAATGGATAGTGACTTTTTTAGGTTTCAATAGGAATGTGCCTCTATGTCAGCTCACCCCTTACTATCCTGTGTCGGGCTCTGGCATGGCTTCAAGTCAAACATCTTCATGAGTGATGGCACTTGGGGGGTGTTTACAAATGTAAGTGGTGCCCATCCTATGAAAACATTGTCCCACCCCCAAAATGCAACGTAAACCAGGAAGCTGCTCAACAACAAGATGTTCCCGGAAAAAAGGACACGTTTGTGAGCGGTAAGCTGGGGGAGGCAGGGGTAAATCCATTAGAAAAGAATAGCAGTGCTAGGATTTAGCCTGATAAAATCGGAATGTGTCACTATCCCTTATAAGCCATGTTGTGTTGGCTGGGCTAACACTTTGGGCAGAAAGAAATCAGAGCCTCAAGTCTCCTAGTAATACCAACATGTTCCTATACATTTTCACAGGGATGTGTCAGTATCGCTTTACGTTCAATATCAAAGCGGAACTATCGCGAAAAATGAAAATTTTATATTAGCTTCAGCATACTGAAAATAAGAAGTATTCTATATATAATCTATTACAAATTGTGTACCGTTTCTGAAATAATCAAGTCTATCTTCATTATTCCTCTCTGAGCATCGGTTTCTCTTCATTCAGTCTTCATGCAGGAGTTGGGCGTCAGATAATCATTGACAGTTAGATGCAATAAATCTTATAGGGGGGCTCCTTTTGCCTAGAAGATGTATTAGAGCTCACTATTAAAATCACCAGACATCATGTCACTCTACATGCAGAATTTGTGCAAAACGCAGTTATTTAGTTAGATTTTTTGTTTGTACTGGAATCGGTTGAGTGAGCTTTAATAAATCTGCTATGAAGTGGAGCCCCCATACGATATATTGTATCTGTCAATTAATATTGGACATCCAACTCCTTAATGAAGACAGAAAGAAGAGAAACAGATGCTGAGAGAGGAGTAGTGAAGATAAACTTCATCAACAATGTCGAATTTTTGATTGACTGTATTTACAAAGTTTCTTATTTCAGTATGATAAAGCTTATATTCAATTTTCAGTTTCACAATAGTTCCCCTTTAATGAAAAGATCATTCACGATTAAAATCCCCCCCAGAGGTGATTCTCGGTTCATGGATATATATATATATATTATAAAGGATCTCATTACAGTTAATATCGTGTTAGACTAAGATCAGCTTTACACAGCAGAGAAGCTTATGGACATTAAATAGTGAATAATACAAGAATATTTGTTAAAGAATATTTATTTCTTGTATGCATATAAATAAGCTATTTGTACAGCATTTTACAACATTTCTCAAAGTCAGCTCATAGAAATTTTTGGCATGATTAGCCCTAAATGAATCTCTACTAAATTAATCCCTCACCAAAACTTAAAAAAAAAAAATAATAATAATAATAAAAAAAAAAAAGCAAAACAATAATAAAAACACTCCAAAAGAAGGTAATTGATTTCCTCTATTTACACACGGGTTCAGTATATTGACATGTATGGCAAAGTCAGTGAATGGAAATAAAAATCACAGTAGAATGGACATGATGCTCAATGTGATGAGGTGCTGAGCGATGGGCACCACTCAACAACACGCTGCTGATCAACGGGAAGACAAGCGGAGGATGGAGCGTGATGCGAACGGAGGACTCAATTAGTACATTTCATTCATCTGCTTCTGTCGGAACAGGTGGGAGATTACATTTTCATTAAAAAGGTGTATATTTTTTTTTTCCCCCTTTTTTAATTCTAGGAGCCTGAATCAATAGCAATAAATATATGATATATGTTAAAGAATCTCTAAATAAGCTTACTGTTCTAAAGCAAATATAGACAATTATATTTATTTCTATAATGGCATTTTCTCAGCAATTCTCTAGTACTTATTCCCATACTGCTACTCGCAAAGCCTTTCCGGGCAGTCGGATAAACCTTTTATAATAAACCAGCATGGGGCAAGGCCTGGTGAAGTTTAAATCAATAGACAACAGCAAGGGCTTGGCAGTACAACAGTAACTCCCTACATTATTCATAGATACACGCAGAGAGATACAGCTGTTACCTAATATATTATGCCTGCCAGGTTAAGCACATCTTCCTTACAGTATAGATTAAAGTTTAACTGTTGGGCCTAAATTATTGTACAAAAAAAATATAAAGGGGGGGTGGAAAGGAAGAAAAAAAAAACAATGAAACATTGTGGACTCTGTTCCAACAATAAAAAAACCTGCTTCCATGGAGTAGAAGGCATGTACACACTCCCCGAAATCTGACACACAAGGCTCAGCGGGACACCTCCATTATACTCCATGGAAACCAATCTTAGAAAAAAAGTTAACATACAGGCACTTTTTTTTTTTGCAAAAAATGTAAAATGGGTGTATAATTATTTCAGCCGCTATTATTTATGTGCGACAAGTCTCCCGAAAATGCGTCTCCATTGGAAACACCTGAAATGGCTGGTGGCAAAACCAACTTATCACAAAGTCGCCCAAAGTTTCCTCCAAAGGCAACTTCAGAAGAACAAAGCTCCTCTTTGGTTTTTGCACCGTTAATTGTCTTTTTTTTTTCTCAATGTTTCAATGGAGACGCATTTTCAGGGGATTTGTCGCCTGCAGTCGTGCATTTTATCACAGGCGAGAAATCTCCCTATCGGCCACTGCCCTAAAGGAGGTTCACTGAAAACCTAACTGGCCAGCGGTACTTCAGTAGTAGCGCTATGCCACCATCTTCTTCAATCTTCTTTGTAGGCCAGGGTGGGGTGTGCATGACTAGTAATGTAAAAAGTCCAACATGTTGCTTCTACATTCAGCTCTTTATTGTACTAAACATGCACAACTGGTCCGGAGGTCCAGAAAGAAGATGGTGACCTGGTGCTCCCTAGGTCTTAGTTAAGGGATTTTAATTATTTGGGGGGGGGGGGGGGGAGCGACCGCTTCCCCAGTGATTATACTTCCCTTCTCAAAAGTAAACTTGCAACAAGTAGCAAGCCCAAAGACTGTACACCACTTGATCTAACAGGTGAAATAAAGATCCATCCAGCAGGGTTCACTATAAGCTGCAATAGTCAAAGCACCAGTAGAAATGTGGCCTTGATTGACCCATTTGAGATTGTATTGGTGAAATATGCACACAATTGTAGAAATCCAAGTAGAAGTTGCCATCTACATAAATCTGCTCCTGAGCCGAAACAAATATGTACCCCCTAAAATCGCATATTATTATTATTATAACTCTGGATAACTGAACAGCCGAAACAAATGTATTTTTCTCAAATTGTAATACGAAAATTCAGGTTTGGAAGGTAGAGGATTGGCCATTTGGTTGAAACCATGGATTTGGTGCATGGATCCCTAAATATCAACTTCTATCAGTTCTCAAAGAGTTTGTTAAATAATTACCTCCTTGTCTTTAGTTGGATCGGCTTCAGAGATGATCATTTCTGAGTCTGCTTTAGAGTCAATCATTTCAGCCTCCTCTTCCATCATCTGTTGATCTCCATCCTATCAGGAAAATAAAATGCCCAAGTAAAGGAATGCTAAAGCCGACTGTAAAAACACACACCATCTCTTTTATATCTCTGCTGCCAGAATTTACTATCCCGATTTTCTGATAGCGGTGCAACTTTTATTTCTGACAAACCATTCAGGCTCACGACATACTCGAATTTATGCCAAGAATGATCATATGAACAAATCATATGAAACCAAGTTATGGTTATATGTTATTAAAATCTTTCCAGGCTTAGGCTACAAACTCAACCTTCATAGGTCACCAAATTGGACATCTGCAATTCGATGTTTTTTTGAGGGTTGGAGAGAACTTCCAGTTGGTCACTTTTTTGATAAACTGCAGACAATCTGGTAGCATTTGCTGTGCAAAACAGTAAAAAATGTTGTTCTGCTTTTTGAGAACAGAGATCAAAACACGTGGTCAAGAAAATAAATGATGTCTCTTGATGAAGAAGAGTTTACAAATCAGTACGAGACAACAGACAAAGTAGTAGTAACTTTCTTGAAGAATATTAGGACATCCAGACAATACCTACTTTTTGCAATTTTAACTGTTTAAACTGGCACCTTACTCAGTACATAGATGCTCTAGGCCGGGGTCCCCAATCTTTTTTTTATTTTTACCTGTGAACCACATTCAGTTGTAGATAAGAGTTGAAGAGAAACACAAGCATGGAAAGTCACTAGGGATGCCAAATAAGGGCCACAATTGGCTATTTGGTAGCCCCTATGTGGACTGGCAGTCTACAGGAGACTTTGCTTGGCAGTACACATGGTTTTTATACAACCAAAACTTCCCCCAAGCCTGGAATTCAAAAATAAGCATCTGCTTTGAGGCCACTGGGTGCAATATCCAAGGGGTTGGTGAGCAACAGTTTTCTCACAAGCTACTGGTTGAGGATCACTGCTCTAGTCCTTATATTATGAACTGTTGTTCTCAGGAACGTGTAAGCTCATCATTACATTCTGTAACTCATGTTTGTTAATTTATGGTAAGCTGCATTTAGAATATTATTGTACTAAGTAACAGGCTGCTGCTTATGTATATACCTATTATTGCATTTTAAAACAAACATTTATGCCATTGCCCCTCATCGTTTCACATTCAGTAGTGGTGCCTGCTGCTACAGGAACATTTCATTGTAAAAATAAAAACTGGATTAGAGATACGCTGTACAAAATAAAAAATGTTTGTAATATAGTCGGTTAGGCAAAAATATTACGTATAAAGGCTGGAGTGACTGGATGTCTAATATAATAGCCAGAATCCAACTTCCTGCTTTTCAGCTCTCTGAGTCAGTGATTAAGGGGACCACATGGGATACAACTGTTCAGTGAGTTTCTAATTGATCCTCAGCATTCAGCAAAAGTTATGGCCCATGTGCCCCCCTCAAGTCACTGATTGGTTTCTGCTCGGTCACCAGGGTAACCAGTCAGTGGAAACCAAGAGAGCTGAAAAGCAGGAAGCAATGTTCTGTTATACATGAATATACTGAATGTGTTGCAGTGGGACCTGGATTTTACTATTAAAGGGCATGTAAAGGCAAAAAATAAAATCCCATTTTTACTTTCTTAAATGAAAAAGAAAACTCTCTCCAATATACTTTAATTAAAAAATGAGTACAGTTTTTATAAGAAACCTGACTATATGTAGTGAAATTCTTCCTTCATTAACTGCTGTGGATAGGAATTGTCAGACTGTCCCTAACTGCTCTGCAGGGAAACAATCATGCTTATGAACAGCAGGGGGAGTCCCCGCCTTACTTTCCAGCCAAGCAGAACGCAAGCAGCTTTGTTTTTTTCCCTGTAGAGCAGTAGGCGACTTTGTATTGGATTTTATTTTTGCCTTTACATCCCCTTTACAGTTTCCAACTCCAGTGGCAGGGACAAAGATCAGATTTGAACAGTTAAACTGGGATTCTATTTGGAGGATTATTTTGCTGCAGTAACTGTTTCTACAGAGTTGGAGAAAGTTTGTATTAAACAATACAAAAACCATAAAATCCACATTAGATTACACAACAACACAGGACCCAGTGCAGTCTGTATATTCTGATTAGTAGTCTTCTGGCAAATATTATTTGACTTGTGCGGTTTTGGGGCGGCATGCTGCCCAACCACACCCACATTGGTTCAAAAACACTGGGAATGCACTGGAGATACAATCATTTTTTACGTTTCCAACACGCCAATCCCCATTGCTCTGGTCCAGATGATGAAAATTTGCACGAATAAAGGGGAGGGGACAGGGGTGACGAACGGCAGTGGGCCTCGGGGCGCCCACTATGTAAATCTGGCCTTGCCTGTGGTCAACTTTGAAAGCATAAATAATTTGTTTAATTAGGCTTGTGGTGCAGCGAGTTCATGTTAAGTAAACAAAATACAGCATTTCTAGCCTTATTTTATTGTTAGACTTTACTTCCCCTTTAAGTGCTGTTCTTAGATCTACCAGGCAGCTTCTATCTTGTGTTAGGGAGCTACTTTTTGGTTACCTTCCCATTGTTCTGCTGTTAGGCTGCTGGGGGGGGTGATATCACAGCAGTATAGAGTGACTGAAGTTTATCTGAGCACAAGTCAAATGACTGGGGGCAGCTGGAAACTGTCTAGACCATGACAGAAATCAAAATTAAATTAAAAAAAAAAAAAAATCTGTCTGCCCTTTTGAGAAACAGATTTCAGTGCAGAATTCTGCTGGAGCAGCACTATTAACTGAAAAAAACATTTTTTCCCATGACTAGGAAGCGGCTGTATCTGCCATTGTTTGGCCACCTTCACTTCCCCTTTAACTAAGATTGCAAGACATGATTAAAGGGTTTAATAATGTCTTGCATTCTCAGCTAAAGGGGAAGTGAAGGTGGCCATAAAATGGCAGATACAGCTGCTTCCTAGTCGGCAGCAACTTATCTGCTCATGTATGTGGCCCCCTGACATGCCCACAATATATCGATAAATTAGGTTAGGAACTTTATTGGCTTGTCGATGCCGTCCTTTACCCGACGGCCTGTGATCCTGTAATCTCTCAATGTATGACCAGTTTCACAGCAAAGAATGAATACACCTTGCATAGATTAACATTTCAACAATTTTACAGGTTGTTCTACAACACAATCAGATGTCGGTATGATTAGTCCTACCTGTTCATTCGATGATGGAGATTCTTCATTTTCACAATATGAATGGAGTTCCTGAAGATGCGATTGGTCTGATTTCTTGTAGCCGTCACCAAGAATTGCGCAGAGGCACTGATGCAAAGACGGGTAGGAGCCAAGCACCTGCTTAAGATTCTCATGCTTCTGTAATACTAGTTCAAACATATTTTTCTCTCCCTCTTCGATCCGGTTATCTTTTTTGACCCACATTTTACGCCGTGGGTGCCAGGTATCGTAAAAGTACTGGTATATCTCTGCAGGGCAAATGGCCTTCAGATCAGTTAAATATCGGTTGTAAACTTTCAAGGAACACGTTTGAGAAAGGATATGAAGGTAATTCTTAATCTGGGCTGCTACGGTGTTATCAAGGTTGGCGATTTTGCGATACAGAATATCCAGAACTAAATGCATGCAGTACCTTAAAGATGAATGTGGCAAATGGGTTTCTAGATTGACAGGTTCGTGAATTTCTGGGTTTACGGTTAAGTGTTTGGTCTGGTTGCTT
The DNA here is from genome assembly GCF_017654675.1 of Xenopus laevis. Classification (NCBI taxonomy): domain Eukaryota; kingdom Metazoa; phylum Chordata; class Amphibia; order Anura; family Pipidae; genus Xenopus; species Xenopus laevis. The sequence continues at coordinate 108,415,256 of NC_054383.1, read as the reverse complement.
AGTGTGGGGTTAATCTGGACAACTGAACTTAAAAGAAAGTCCAATGTACCTGGTACTCCTTTCTTTGCAATACAGTAAGCACACACCTTCCAACCTACTCCCTTTTCTTCACAATAAATGGTGTACAGGTCAAAACTCTGACTAAAGTCTGAGAAAAGGTCAATAAAAATGTTTTCGGGGAATTTAGAAGCGATTTCTTTCAGTGTAGAAGTCATGAGAAATATTTTCTGCACAAGCAATTTGTCTTCCACAAACACCAACTTCACTTTTGCGTCAGGGTCGGAGATAAAGAGTGAGTCCAGTTCTGCCAGAACTTGCGTGCGATCTTCAAATGCTCCAGAGCGAAACCGCAGAAGCCTTTTCAAATCACTTGGCTCTAGAAACTTTCTGGAGATGTTGTTTGCAACCTGTGCTGGTAGCCCCACGGCGGATGACAGCTTGCATTTCTTAGCAGGAGGAGGTTGGGTTGTTTCTTCTGCTTCATGGACATGACTGGAGTTGCTCTGGGTGATAATAAGCTTGTCTTTCTCGGGTCCCAGTGTCAGCTCAATAAAAGCTGGACATTCCTTCCTAAAATTGACCAAAAATACATAATGCAGAAATGAACTGAAGAGAATATTATGCCTATGATAACGTCTCGAGTTATAATTTGGATAAAAATGGGCACAGCAGCAACTCTTCAATAAAAGCAAACTCACTGCACCAATAATCTGCTGCCCTGTATAAACCTGCATCCAACAGAGTAACACCTGGATGTCCTGCAGATGACTTTTCTAGATTGGCTGTGGGTGTGTGTGTGTAAGCACTCTAAACAAGAAACCTAGGGGCAAATTCACTAAGATTCGTAGTTGAGCCAGGCGTAGTTTCACCAGCGCTCCGCAAATTCACTAAAATCCGAAGTTGCGCTCAGGGGAAGAGTAAGGTTGCGAAGTTGCGCTAGCGTTGATTCGCTAAGCGAAGCGAAGTTACGCTAGCGATGATTAATTTGCATAAGGTGCCAAATTCAAATTTCAATGGAGGAATACGTACAATCACTACAAATGCCTGGGAAACTTTCAAAACATCAAATAAAATTTATTTTTTGCCCTACACATGTGCCCACTGTATAGTTAAGTTGCCATGAGTTAGGAAATGTAGGGGGGAAGGAGGGGAGCCCCAAAAAATTTTTCGATCTTTTTCAGCCTATCACCCATAATATAGAAAAAAACGCCAGCGCTTTTTGGGACTTAGAAAAAATTTGAACTTTTTTTGAAGCAATCCCTATCTACTCTATTGAGCTTCGCCTGGTCTGAGGTGGCGAAGGAAGTCTAGCATAAATGGTAGCGTTCAGAACAATGCGCGCGTTAGTGAATTTGCGTAATTACGTCCGTTGCGCAAATTCGCCAGGCGTAAGGGTGCGAAGTAACACTAGCGAATTTACGCCAGCGTTCGTTAGTGAATTTGCAAAGTGACGAAAATAACCAACGCTAGCGAATTGACTCTAGCGTTAGGCGCTTCAGCGCTTAGTGAATTTGCCCCCTAGGGTTCTGTGACACCCTTAGGCTATAATTATCAAACACTAGACCTAGGGTGGCCATACACCTATAGATCTGCTCATTTGGTGATTTCCAATTAGTGGATCTCTCCCTCTGATCGTGGGCCCTAGGGTTCAACGATCAGATCATAATTAAAGGAATACGGGTAGTCAGATTGCAGAACTGCATCAACGAACAGATGCGGTCCATGATTCAATGGGATTTTTACCCCAGCCCGATCTGACATCTCGGCCAGATATTGATCGGGGAAGCTCATCGGAGGGCCCCACACACAGGCCAATAAGCTGCTGACTCGCTCTGTCAGCAGCTTTTATCGGCCTGAATATTGCTTATATATATAACTTTAGAAACTAGAAAAGCAATCCCATAATTTCTATTATGTATATTTGAAAGATATACTTTGTGTAGAATCAATGCTTGCTAAAAACGACAAACTCACCAACTGCAGTAAAGTTGTACCCAGCTGTACTTTAAGGACAGTGCTGCCTGTGGACTGACACCTTTGTCACCATCTGTCTCCTCACTGAAAGTGGCAGAAGATAAGCGCACCAGAAATTTCTCTTTGCTCCATTTTTCCAAGTAACAGCTAAAATCATCCCAGCTCTGAAATTCTTTCCCATGCACTTGATCCGAATCTCCTTCAGTTTCTTCAGGACTCTAATTAAAAAAAAATGCATAGTTAACATTCGTCTTGCTGGTAGCACAGCCCATGGCTATTAGAATATATAACTTTGGCTTATATTTGTGATTACAAAGCATTTCTCTCTATTATTTATTATAAGAAATCAGTGTTTGATAGGAACAGCTGTAGCGACACAAACAATGGCTAACATCAGTCAATACAGCTCTTCCTATTATCGATTGACATCAAGCACGGGCTGTTCTGTGAATTCTGAGAAAATTTGGACACTTTGGCTGGATGTCAACTCTGTTGACGTGGGTGTTGATCTATTATACAAATCTAGAGGGCATTATGGGTGTCTAGGGCATAGAGGCTAAGGCAGTAGCATAGGATGGGACATGATGGTTATGTCTATACTCTGTATGCTGATGTAGTTATTGTACATCTTTATCCCCTTTTTAATTTCTGTTCTATTTCTCCTCAAACAAATACATTCTTTAAAAAAAAAAATCTCTAATCGGTGGAATAAAGAAAATACATTGAATATATTCACACGTGTATCAGGTGAGGTACCAATAAGTACTTTTTAAAATAGATACATAGTATACCAAAAAGTTTCCATCAGTATATGGCTGCCTTAATGGCAATCGGACATCTGATGATTTAGGGGTAGATTTATTAAGAAATGAGTTGTATTTGCCATAAAAATGAGTTTGAGGTTATTTTTTTTGGTCCAAAATCAATTTTTGCAACACTTAGATTATCAGTGACTATTTTTGGAGAATATCAAATGTTAAAGCTCCATAAACCCCATATCATAGTAAGGTTGGGAAAAAAAAAAAAAAAACCAGACCGTCTATATATAACCTTTCTAACTTGAATAAACTTTTTAAAGTTGATCCAGAGGAAAAAAAAAAAACCCTTTTGAAGCCTCTCCAATTTGCCTCAGAGGGGGAAAAAATCCTTCCTGACTCCAAAATGGCAATCGGACAAGTCCCTGGATCAACTTGTACTATGAGCTATCTTCCATAACCCTGTATTCCTTCACTTGCTAAAAAGCAATCCAACCCCTTCTTAAAGCTATCTAATGTATCAGCCTGTACCACTGATTCAGGGAGAGAATTCCAGATCTTTACAGCTCTCACTGTAAAAAAAAAATCCCCACCGAAGACTGAGCTGGAAACTTCTTTCTTCTAATTGTTAAAAGTTAGCGCTGTATACAGCAACAGCAAAAGGAACAAATGGTTACCTGATCTACAGTAGGAGCAGTATTTTCCTCCAGTGGAGTGATTGATTCTTCCATGGAAGTCTGTGATTTCAAATCAGATGTGCTTTTGTCTAAATCCTCCACATGATTCAATTCTGATGACTCGACAGGTTCCTGCTGATCTTCTGATAGGATAGCCTGTAGGCACTGATATAAAGAAGGCAGTGATCCCAAATGTGCTTTCAGTTCGTTATGTTTTGCCTCGACATATGCAAAAATGGAGCTATCCAAATCACTCGTCCTATTATCCTTTTCACACCATAATTTCCAATGTGGATGCCAAGTGTCAAAATAGTACTGGAAAACTTCATCCGGACATGCTGCCTTTAAATCCGCCAGGTATTCGGTGTAGACGTCAGTTGACGGAGCCTTGGAGAGGCTAACTAATAGGTTCTTAATCTGCGACTGCTCCATCTGGCTTAGAAAAGAGATGCTGTTATGCATACTGTCAAAGACTAACAGTGAGCAATACCTCACCAAGGCATTGGGAAGCAGGGCCTGTATGTCTAAAGGATTCCGTATTTCGGGACTGACTGTGAAATACTTCACTTGGGTGCTTATATTGGGACACACTTGCAGGACAGTTTGTATAAGAAACCGCAATGTTTCTGAAGTCTCCTTCCTTCCGATGCAATGGGCACAAACCCGCCAGCTGAAACTTTCATCTTGACAAAGGAGAGAATACAAATCAAATTCCTGGTTTAAGGCAGGGATGTGATCAACATACATAGTTTCAGGAAAATGCTGCAGCAAATTCTGCATGGCACTGGTCATTAAAAAGATGTTCTTGACGATAAACTTATCTTCGGTATAAATCAATTTCACTTTTGCGGAAGGGTCAGAGTTAAAAAGGGATTCCAGTTCGTCCAGGAGTTGAGACTCCCCGCCGAATGGGAAGTGTAAACGGAGGAGTTTTGTCAACTCATTTCGGTCCATGAATTTATCGGAAATGTCGGCTGCTTTTCCAATGGGGAATTCAACGAATAACGACGGTTTTCTGGTGAAACGAGATGGTAGGTCAATCTCAGAGTCATGAATGTGATTGAGGTCGGCCTTTGCAATAATGAGCTTGTCTTTGTCTGGGCCCAATTTTAGATGAATTGTTGCCGGACAGCGTTTCCTAGAAATAATAATTAAAAAAAAAAATCTTCAGGGGCATATGCATACATTTTAAAAGGTAGATTAAAAATACCTAAATTATTTTATCCTATTTTCTACCCTACGAACATCAATATTATAAAAGAAAGGAAACTGGATTGAGGAGGAAATTGCACGGATTAATTTGCGAACAATGGCAAAATTTAACCTGCAGCACGCAACCGTTAGATCTGCAAAATACAGAAAGCATATTTATAATTCTCTCTGAATAAAGCCCTTCTAATAAAGGCTTTTTAAGAAAAATTCCATTTGCTTGGTGCGGTCTAATGGAAAAACATATTGCTGCTAATGACAGGAGCTAAGAACATTTTTATTGTATTATTGCATTTCCTATAATCCCCATTGTTCAATGCTACACATTTTTTCTATGTTTTAACCACCATTTTACAAATACCTTGTGTAGCTGCTGCATCCAAGGTTCACAGTACTGTACTTTAAAGACTGGATCAAGTCTTGGCTCATATCTTCATTGGTAAGTGGCACTGAACTGCGGATTACAAAAATAATCTTCTGTTCTTCACACCAGGAGATAAGAAATGATTGGAATTCCTCCCAGCTGGAGAACGTCATGTCTTCCAGTCCATTTGTCTTTGCGATTTCTTCAGTTGGCTGTGGAAGAAGACAAGACATTTACACCTTTCTACTACAGGTATGGGACCCGTTATCCAGAATGCTTAGGACCTGGGGGTTGCTGGATAATTTGGATCGTAATACCTTAGGTCTGCTAAAATATCATTTAAAAATTAGATTAACGCAATAGGATTGTTTTGCCTCTAAAAATAATTAATGATATATTGCTTGGGATGAAGTAAAATGTACTGTTTTATTACTACAGAGAAAAAGGAAATAATTTTTAAACATGTGAATTATTTGATTACAATGGAGACCTCTAAGTTGGAGCTTTTCGGATACGGGGTTTCCTGATAACAGATCCCATGCCTGTATTGGCAATTCATTTTCTGATTCTGTGTCAGGCACACAGCATAGCAATTTACCTTAATGAATAAAAAGTGAAGGGACACCAGTCCTCATGACTCAAGCAGAAAATAATAGATATATCTTGGCTTAATTGAGGTTGCGTACGGTTAGTTAAGGCGGCCATACATGCTACAATTACAATCTTTCCCACAACCAATGGTCACAACCACTCTACTAACGTTAAAAGATGAATCATCCTTTTCTCTTGTCCTACATTGGGGGGACACAGGCACCATGGGGATGAAGATCACGTTGCTTGGAGAATGGACACTAAAAGGTTAAAGAAGCTCCTCCTCCTGCACTGGGCTGCATCCCCTGCCTTCTTCTTTTACCCTCAGGACGTGAACCGCAGAGATTGCTGGTATGTTCCTCTCTGGCCACAGTAGAATCCAATTGCCTCTGCAAGAGCCGCCTGGCGCCTCCCTGGTGATTTATGTAGGCTACTGCCCTCACGTTGTCCCATTGTACTCGTACGGGTCGACCCCTCAGGTTGTCTGTCCAAGGAAACCGGGAGAGCCATATCACCCTTAGTTCTAGGATGTTGATGGGGAGTGACTTTTCTCCTAGAGTCCATCTGCCCTGAACAGCGTGGTCTTTTAAGAACCCTCTACCGATGAGTGGTTGGGGAAAAAGCTTTCCCGATTGCAGTGTCATAGGCCGAAGCCACCATTCCATCAATGCCCGAACAGGAGTTGTTACAAGTATCTTGCGAAAGGAGGTTATCTCGGTTGGTGGGAGAGTTAGACCCAGGTCTTCCGTCCTCTGCGAAGGTGTAAATACCGACTTCATGTAGTTGATGAGCCATCCCAGCCCAGTCAGTGTTCCCACCACAGTCTGAGATGGTTTGTGGATAGGGAATAAGAGCGGGTCTTGACTAGCAGGTCGTCAACGTATGGTATGACCCCAACACCCTGGAGTCTCACATCTGCCACAGCTGCTGCCATCACCTTTGAAGGGAAGTGCCACCAATTGCCAATGCTCTCCTGTGGCAAAAAAAACAATGTAATCAGTAGTGGTTGGGATGTATTGACACATGAAGATATGCATCCTTGATGTCGATCATTGCCATGAACCCCACTCCTCTAAGGATAACAGTACTGATTGTACAGATTCCATCTTTAAGTGTTGCTTTCGGACATATTTGTTTACTGCTTTTAGGTCTAGCACTGGACGCTAAGAACCGTCCTCATTGTCTAGGGAAGGAACTTGCTGCATTACCCCCGAATCGGAGCGGTCTTGAAGGATTCCCTGAAGGGCGTAGCACTTGGGCTCCCTTGAGGGCAGATGTGATAGGAAAAATTTCTCGGGTGGAGCCTGTACAAAATCGATGAGGTAACCTTGAGCCACTATCTTAAGCACCAAAGGACCCTGAACCCTCTGTTCACACACCTCCCGAAAGTTTCTTAGGTGACCGCCTAAGAGAAGGCCTTCGGTGGTGGGCAACCATTCATGTGGAGGTGGACTTGTACTGAGACGGCTTGGTCGTATTCCTTGCTGCGGGCCAGTTGCGGCCCTGCTTAGGTGGAAATCTGGGGCGACCGGTTGACTGGTGCTTTTCAGTCATCGTTCTCTGCCTTTGATGAAAGGGCTGGAGAAATGGTCTTCTCTTAAAGGTGGTGCACTTGGGCCTATTTTGCATGAGTAACGTGCTCTTGCCCCCAGTCGCCTGTGAGATTATTTTGTTGAGTTCTGCCCTAAACAGTTGTTTTCCCACGAATGGAAGACTGACAAGTGATCTCCTTGATGTGAGGTCTGCAGACAAGGTCTTTAGCCATAGAAACCGTCTGGCTTCAATAGACTGGGTGGATGTTCTGGCAATTAGCTTTCCCGTGTCCAGTGCTGCATCGCAGATGTAGACATTTGCAGCTGCAATCTGGGACAGAAGAAGGTCTGTAGAGGGGTCATCTGACCCAATGAGTTGTGCCACCTGCTCTAACCAGACATCCATTGCTCCCGATACCCATGCTGTGGCAAAGATGGGCTGCTCCAGCTGCTGAAAATACGGCCTTATAGATCCCCTACAGGCGCCTGTATATGGGGTCCTTAAAGGATGCTGCTTCTGCCACAGGAATAGTTGTGGTCTTGGATAGTCGTGATACTGGAGGGTCTACCATTGGCAATGAGGACCAGAGCTCGATACATTCTTATGGGAAGGGGTAGGTTTGCGTGAATCACTTTGAGAATGGAACCTTGCAGTTGGGCATTTTCCATTGTGCCCTTACAAAGTCATCCAGCTGCTCATAAACCGGAAAGACATAAGAAGTCTTTTTCTGCTTCTTGAAGATATTCTTGCTTGGTTCAGCGGTAGCTGAAGTGTCTTCAATATTTAGTGTCTGTAAGCACTGTTTAAATCAGAGTTTCTACTTCCCTTAGTGATCTAGGAGCATCCTGTTCCTGATCAGAATCTTCCCCAGAAAGCACCTGCCCTTCTTCCCCAGATTCCTCCTGCTCCTCTGGGTGTTAGGGGGTGTGGGCACTTAATCACAGTCGCTTGCAGGCTCGACCTTTGTGGCTGCTCTGACAGATGTTCCAAGACCCTGTCTCAGGTAGTCTAGCTAGGTTCTGAAGTTCTGCCAGAAATAGAGAAAGTGCTTGCATCAATTCTGAATCCGAGCTCAACTGAATGGCCAAAGCAGTTGCTGAGCTGGATGGTAGGGTTGCATTACACTAACAAAATGCAGGGATAGGGCCAGATTAATAAGATCCACACACTGGGTCAGCAGAAGCGTTGGAAAATGTAATTTTGCAGGATGCACAAGCAAGGTGTGATACCAGGGGTGGGGTGCGTACCGTAGCTTGCAGCTTAATAGTGGGCATCTCCTCTGTTCTGTCGGTCATGGCAGAGTAAACTAACCCCTAGGGCAGTAGGCAGGGAAGATAGATCCTATGAGACAGATGACACCTGCAGAATCCTCACTGCCTGGGCTGTGTATGGGATGAGATGGAGAAAATGACTCATAGTCCCCACTGCTGGCATGGCACTTGAATTAATCTGTACCACTGCTCCATTCCAGAACGTGTCTGTCCTCCATCTGAGGGCACTAAAGTAAAACTAAGGGTAAAGGAGTAGGCAGGGGATGAAGCCCAGTGCAGGATAAGGAGCTTCTTTAACCTTTTAGTGTCCAAGCAACAGGATCTTCTTAGTGATGGTTGCTAGGGTAATTTGGGCCCTAAAAACCAGTTTGCTGAAATTTCAAACTGGAGAGCTGCTGAATAAAACAAGCTAAACAATTCAGAAACCACAAATAATAAAAACCAATTGCAAATTGTCTCACAAGATCACTATCTACATCATACTATATGTTAACTCAAAGGTGATCAACCCCTTTAAAGGTAACTTCAATTTGTTAATGGGAGATTTCTCCTGGTTTTTTTCTCCTTTAAATACAACAGGTCATAAATCGTTAGAATAGTTTTTTCCCCCATTAATTGCAACAGGTTGTAAATTGCTATAACAGTAGCCCGAGTAACATCACAACAAAGACGAATGCATTAATGTTATCAAATCACAATAGAAAACAAAAACGTACCTTCTCAGGAACAGCCGGGGGAGGTTCAGGCACAGGAAGCAGATTCACTGGAGGTAAACTTTCTGGAACACTCTTTAATTCACGATTTTCATTGAAAACCACACAAAGGCAATTATTCAGTGACAACGAGCTGCCCATTTCTGTCGCAAGGGTATAATGCAGAGACGTAACATAGGAATAGATGGCTTTCTCAGCTTTAAGCCTTTTGTTATCCTTTGTGCACCACAATTTTCGGCTCGGGTGCCATGTTTCATAGTAGTACTGATACACTTCTGCAGGACATACGTTCTTGAACTCATTTAGACAACGGTTGTAGACCTTTAAGGAGCGAGTGTGCAGGAGGATATGCAAGACAGTTTTGATTTGTGTCTGGGTAGCACACTGCAGTTCAGACAGTTTATTCTCCAATATTTGCAAAACTAACAAATAGCAAAGCCTTATAGTTGCGTTCGGTAACAGAGTACCCATGTCAAGAGAATCTGTTATACCTGGATGTACGGTTATGTATTTGATTTGAGCCTTCATTTTTGGTATGCTTTGCAGAACAGAAACAATGAGAAATCTTAATATATCGGGGTTATTTGACTGTGATATACAGCTGGCACATATCTTCCACTCAGAGTTCTCATCTTCACAGGAAACACTGTACAGGTTAAAGCCAGGGCTAACATTCTTTAAGAGATCCACGTAGAGATGTTCGGGGTATTTCTGGGCCCGTTCTTGCATTGCAGAGGACATTATAAAAATGTTTTTCACTATAACTTTATCTTCGACAAACACCAGTTTGATTTTGCCATTAGGGTCCGAGACAAAGAAATTATCCAGAGCTTTCAGAACCTGAGCGTAGTCTTTTGGAGAATTCATATCAATGCGAGAAAGCCTGGACAGGTCACTGCGATCGAGGAACTTCCTGGAAATGTCATTAGATATTTGGGCAATGCCTGCAAGGCTTAGAGCCCGCACTTTTCTCTTCTCTGGCTGGAGTGCCATGATTGGCAGCGTACACAATGGGGGTGAAGAGCTTTTGAAAGGGACTTTACAATTTCTTCAATATCCACGATTCTAAAACTGCAAGAGATAAAAGATTTTAATTTTTCAGCTTTCAGATGTGGAATGTAATTTAAGTAAAAAATAAAGCTTTCCCATGGTCTGATGAATAAGGAATGTGAATGACAATACAGGTATGAGATCCGTTAGCAGGAAATCTGAATCTAGAAAGCTCCGAACTACTGAAATGCCATCTCCCGTAGATCCAAATTATTGAAAGATCCCTAGCTCCTCAACATTCTGGATAACAGGTCCCATACCTGTAATAATCATCAAAGTATGGGTATGGGATCTGTTATCTGAAACAAAGATGTATAAGCATAAACACTTCGCCAGTAGAATAACTCACCAAATTAAATGGGTGGCCTAGGTGCTCCTGCCCCAGGCCCTCAGCTCAAGGGAGCGGACTATCCATATATGGAGAAACAAAACGTTGGAGCAAGGCACTCAGGTAGGTCACGCGTAAATCAGACTAATATGTAAAAATAGAAATATTTTATTTGTATAAACAACTAAACGTGTTAGGCATCAGTTGTTTATACAAATAAAATATTTTTACTTATAATTTGTCTAATCTATGCAGGACCTACCTGGGTGTCTTGCTCCAACATTTTGTTTCTCCATCTGTTATCTGAAACCCCATTATCCAGAAAGCCCTGAATTAAGGAAAGGTCTTCTGCCATAGGCTCAATTTTATCCAAATAATCCAAAATTTTAAAAATGATTTCCTTTTTCTCTGTAATAATAAAACCGTAACTTGTACTTGATCCAAACTAAGATATAATTAATCCTTATTGGAAGCAAAACCAGCCTATTGGGTTTATTTAATGTTTACATGATTTTCTAGTAGACTTAAGGTATGAAGATCCAAGTTAAAGAAAGATCCCTTATCCGTAAAACCCCCAGGTCCCAAGCATTCTGGATAACAGGTCCCATGCATGTAATAATGCAGCACATATGCCTCAAGCCTACCAATGGGGTGCAGACATTGTGACTTTTTATTTTACAAAGGCTATTAAATTGCATGGGTAGCAAAACTCCATTATGATGAAATTAAAATAAGATGGAAAACCTACTTTTAAAAAAATTCATTTATTTACCTGATTTCCTTGAAGGTAGCCGAGAAGAGAGCAATCAATACACACAAGTAAAATGCAGGAAACTACATGATCATTATTATTTAGTACCTGTTGGCAAAAACAGATAAACATATTAGTTCTGCCGAAGAAATGCAAAAGATTATCATCATTACAATACTTCTTTTTACAGCATTAACAAACTGAATTAGTCTTTTGCTTGATGAGCCTCAACAAGGAAGTAAATTTGTTCTATAGTCCTTGACTGTACAGGTTAAATTTTAGTATTTTATAGAGTGCCTTGTTGTTTTTTCAGTTGGTCTTAATTTTTTTCTAGTTTTTGAATTTTTTCCTTCCTCTGACTCTTTTCAGCTTTCAAATGGGGGTCATTGACCCCAGTAGCCGGAAAACGATTGCTCTGCGAGGCTACAATTTAATTGTTAGAGTTACATTCTATTACTTAAAGAGGTGGTTCACATTTAATAAGTTAACTTAGTATTTTATAGAATGGCCAATTCAAAGCAGCTTTTCAATTGCAAATAGCTCAAAAGTGAACAATCCCTTTAACTTTCTATTCATATTGTGGTCTCTATTTCAAACCAATAACTGGTTGCTAGGTTAAATTGGGCCCGAGCAACCAAACTGATGCTAAACAAAAAGCAAATTAAAAAACTACAAACAAAAAATGAAACCAATTGCAAATTGTCTCAGAACAGCACACAGTACACCACACTAAATGTTCTCATTTTTTTAAATAAAAAAAGCTTGACTAAACTCCCATCCCTCATTTTGCTTTATTTATCATTAAAGGGGACCTGTCACTCCAAGAAATAGTTCTAAATCCTTTTCTATGTTAGTTGAACAATATAAACTTTATTTACACCATACATATTATTTAAGTTGTGTTTCCTTCTGTCTTGGATATTAACAGTCACAGCAAAAAGACAGGTGCCATGTTGTGGACACTTATTAAGGCAAGTTGTACATTAAACCCAAATCTAGTGTATGCACCAGAATGTGGGACTACCCCCATGTACAGTGCCCTAAGGGAAGAAATGTGGCGTTTCTTTTGACAGAGGACTCAGAGCAGCATTGCTTTGAGTTTTTAGTGGTGTATTTATATAGAGCCTTCTGATAAAGCGTACTTAATGTTAGCCTTTCCTTCTCCTTTAAAGGTTTGAAGATATTATGGAAAGAATTATGGAATGAATGATTATCCTGAAAAGCCCAGTTCTGGAGCATTCTGGATAACAGATAGGTCCCATACCTGTAGAGTGTTGCATGTTAAATCTGAACTGAGCAACTGAACTGTGATTCTAATATTTAATAATAATTCACGACTTTTTACATAGTGTATTTTCTGACAGTTTGCCATCCATGCTAAATCAAAAAATACAGAAGTCAATGTGAATCACCACCGGCAAAACATTTGCAAGTACCATAAACCATCACCAAAAGAAGCATCAGATGTAAAATAAACAAAATATGTGTGTTACATGGCTCTATGGTGGAAACAAGTGTCTGCGATCATTTTTGAAAACTGGACATATAATCCCAATTGACAGCCAAGATTGGGCCTCTTTCAAAAACTTACAGATGCACTGAAATGGCTAGTATAGCTATGGGATCCTGCTATCCAGTAACCCGTTATCAAGAATGCCATCTCACATAGATTCCATTTTAAGCAAATACAGGTACTGGAAACCAGTTATCCAGAAAGTTCAGAATTACGGAATGGCTTCGAAAAATCACCAGCAGCACACTGTTAGATTTGCAAAAAGTGCTCAAGTGTAAAATTTATTTAGCCCATAGCATACAAAAAGGCAACGTTTCGTGCCTCCCAGGCCCTTATCACACTTCAGTTACACTTGAGCACTAATTCCCCATAGGCTTGGCTAACTTTTTTTGATCGGAGGATATTCCTTCGATCGTTAGATTAAAATCCTTCGAAACGTTTGATTCGAAGGATTTTATCGTTCGATCGAAGGTATTATCCTTCGATTGAACTATCTGCGCTAAATCCTTCGACTTCGATATTCGAAGTCGAAGGATTTTAATTCCTAGTCGAATATCGAGAGTTAATTAACCCTCGATATTCGACCCTTAATGAATCGGCCCCTAAAAGTTTAATCAAAGGTGAACAATCCCTGTGCTGCTCTGGGGAGGATTTAAAAAATAAATAAATAAACCATAAACCACAAATAATAAAAAATTAAAACAGATTACAAATTTTCTCAGAATATCACTCTACATCATAATAAATGTTTAATCAAAGGTGAACAATCCCTGTGCTGCTCTGGGGAGGATTTAAAAAATAAATAAATAAACCATAAACCACAAATAATAAAAAATTAAAACAGATTACAAATTTTCTCAGAATATCACTCTACATCATAATAAATGTTTAATCAAAGGTGAACAATCCCTGTGCTGCTCTGGGGAGGATTTAAAAAATAAATAAATAAACCATACTAATGGTTTAGTCTTATACGAATATAATTGCTAGGATTGAGGAAAAGATTACGTACAGGTATGGGATCAGTTATCCGGAAACCCGTTATCCAGAAAGTTCCGAACTACGGAAAGTCCGTCTCCCATAGACTCCATTATAATGAAATAATCCAAATTTTTAAAAATGATTTCCTTTTTCTCTGTAATAATAAGACCGTAACTTGTACTTGATCCAAACTAAGATATAATTAATCCTTATTGGAAGCATAACCAGCCTATTGGGTTTATTTAATGTTTACAGCATTTTCTAGTAGACTTAAGGTATGAAGATCCCAATTATGGAAAGACCCGTTATCCGGAAAGCCCAGGTCCCGAGCATTCTGGATAATAGGTCCCATGCCTGTATCATGTTAACACAAACACTTTGCACACAATGTTTCTGATCCAGCACTGCCCAAAAGACTGGCAATGCTATTGAGAGCATAGACTTTGGTGGGATACAGTCACTAAAATCAGTATAAAGATTTTATATTTATTTGACCAGGAGGCCCAATACTGTGAGGTCTACTTTGAGTGATGTTGTCCCATTATGATCTACATCCATAAAAGCATTGTTAGCATTCAATTTTGACAGAGATGCCCATTTATCAAACATCAATTTGAAATTCATTCATAAATTCAACAATTGAAATTTATAAAAAAAAAAAAAGAAATAGAATCTATAAATCTTTAATTAATTAAACCGACCGGAAACCTTTTAAAAACTTGATTCAAGTTTTTTTCATCAAAAAAACTAAATGTCAGGAAGGCTGCAAACAACTCCAAATTGATCTCTGGACCTCCCCCATTGACATTAACAGCAATTGGGCAAGTTTTAGGTGGCGAATAGTCGAATTCGAATTCTTAAAGGGCTAGAGTATGAAGAATCTTAAATTGAATTTGAATTTTTTATTTTTTTTTTATTACAAAACTCGAATCGGATATGAATAACTCCCTAGTCAAATTTGACCGTTTTGACCATAATAAAATTAGAATTTTTAATTTTCAGGTCAAATCCTTGATAAACGTGCCCCTGAGTGTTCCTGCGGTGCCTTGTTGCATTGTTTAGCAGCTGCTCAGACAGGTGGCATATCCCTGCGTCCCACACACTGCTCTGCAAACACAACGTGACAATGAACACACTGCACAGAACAAACATTGCTGCTGGCTGGGGACACACATAGTGTCATTCTACAACAGATGAAGACTGCAAACCACTTCTCTTTTTCATTAGCACCAGTAAAATACAACACTCGCTTCTTAAATTATATTGGTTTTAACACAGTTGCAAAAAAAGACGGTGATTATTCATTAACAGGCACGTTCAATTAACCAGTACAGTGGGAAATCCCAGTCACTGTCAATATGTAACTTAGGGCTCAAAAAGGGATCTCCACTCAAAAACGTTTATGAATAGTGAGAAAATGTAATGTACCGAGTAACTTTCCAATACAGGTATAGGATCCGTAACCCAAAAAGCTAAGTATTACTGAAAGGCCATATCCCATAGACTATTTTATCCAAATAATCCAAGTTTTTAAAAATTATTTCCCCTTCTTTGCTCTGTAATAATAAAGCACTAACTTGTACTTGATCCCAACCAAGATATAATTAACAAATCAAAATCAGCCTATTGGTATTGAACGTTTACACGCTTTTCTAGTAGACTTGGGAGGTAGGAAAACCCAAATTACAGGAAGATCCACTATCCAGAAAGCCGCTGAGCATTCTGGAAAACAGGTCCCATAACTGTACAAGTTATTTAAAATGTATTTATAGTGGTGGTTCACCTTTAAGTTAACTTAGTATATTATAGAATGGCTAATTCTAAGCAACTGTTCAATTGGTCTTCATTACTTATTTTTCATCATTTTTTTTTTAATGATTTTCCCTCTTCTTCTGACACTTTTCAGCTTTCAAATGGGGGGGGGGGGGTCACTTCCTGTCATAACTCAATGTATGGTTGCTAGGGTAATTTGGAAACTAGCAGCCAGATCCATGATATTACAAACAGGAGAGTTGCTGAGTAACAAAAACTACAAATAAAAACAAACTGCAAGCCGTCTCAAAATACCACTCTCTGCATCATACTTAACATTAAAGGTGAACCCCCTTTAAAACCTAGATGTGCGTTACACTGACTCAAGCGTTAGAACCAGAGAACTAGAAAATTGAAAACAAATGTTACTTTCAACTGCAATTACATTTTTTTTTAAATCAATACATATTGGTACTTTGCTTAGAACTGCATGTCCTTACAGTATATTTTAGAGACCGAGGAGTCCCCTCATGTCAATGTACACTAAATATAATCATGGTTGTGGGTACAATTTAATAAACGGATATAGTATACAGTAGACCAGCCATTTTAATGGTATAAAATTCAGAAAAATGTAAAATCAAGGAAATGCACTATATGATGTCATGACTACAAAAAAAAAAAAGTGTAAAATGCAGGAAAACTTAGAACCAGGGTATGTAATATTGAGGTTTCAAATCACTCAAATGGCTAAAAACACAAAAATAGAATAAAGAGAAAACATAAATCAAAACAGTGAATTTTTAAGAAATGAGGAACTACAAAAACAAAATCATACCACAACAGCCACACAATGAAAAAAAAGGTAAAGCAGAAGGCCTCATGATGCCCGGGCAGACCCATGTGGTTATGGCAAGAACTGGCATCACAGAAACAGCACAATGTAATCAGTGTGGAATAAGCACCAATACAACCTTCCCCAGATGCCACTGCCAACCTGAATCAGATTTAAATGGGTGGTTCACCTTTAAGTTAACTCTTAGGGGTATATTTATCAAAGAGTGACATTAGTGATCACCACAGCCCTATAGAGTGAAATTCCGCCACTCTCCATTCATTTCTATGGGATTTTTATAAGAATATTTATCAATGGGTGAAAGTTCATCCTTTGATAAATATGCCTTTCAAAATGCCATAGAAATGAATGGAGAGAGGCTGCATTTCACTCTAGAGGACTGTGGCGACCTCTAACTTCACTCTTTGATAAATATACCGCTTAGTATGTTATAGAATGGCTAATTGTAAACAACTTTGCAACTGGCTTTCAATTTTCTTTTTGTTGTTTTTTTTTTTTAATTATTTGCATTCTTCTGACTCTTTCCAGCTTTCAAATGGGGGTCAATGACTCCATCTAAAAAACAAATGCTCTGTAAGACTACTGTATGGTTATTGCTACTATTTATTACTCATCTTTCTATTCAGGTCCTTTCCTTTTCATATTCCAGTCTGTTATTCAAATCAATGCATGGTTACTAGGGTAATTTGGATCCTAGAAACCAGATTGTTGAATTACAAGGTGCAGAGCCATTGAAAAAAAGTGAAATAACTCAAATAAGCAATGAAGACCAATTGCAAATTATCTCAGAATATCATATTAAAAGTTAATTCATAGGTGAACACCTTCAATGGACACTTGGAGCAATTATCAATCAGTATCTGTAGAAACACAGCCACAGAAGCAGAACTATGTACTCTATAGATGAGCAGCGCCTGCCATTCAGCCTGACTCCATATCAAGACTTTGGCAATATAGGCATGTAACAATGTGAATAATACCAATCAATCTTTGTCCTTATTGGAAATAAATTAGAAAGGACAAGAGAGGAGGCAGCAATAGTACAAAAATAAAAATATGTGGGCAGATTGTATATGTAACCCCTATACTAGGGGTGCCCAAAATGTAGATGGGGGATCTACCAATAGACCTTTAGCTGGTGATCAGTAGATCTGTCTATATCACTCTCCTGCTTGATGCTTTTCATTCAGATATTTATTATGGTAAAATAGTTTTCTTAAATATAGCAATATACATTTTCCTATTGATCAATATTTAAATAATGTTTTCCATGGAACCGAATGCTAATCATGCTTGGCTGTAGATCATAATGGGACATGATTATTAAAGTAGACCTTATTTAAGTAAAGTATGGGCACTCTCTCCATACCCAGCAAAGAATACAGTTGTGATATTAGATTAGGGATATAGTTTGATGCTAGATTGCACGTTCTAACAAGCAGGGTCCCTTTGACCTCGTGTAAGGGTCAGGATTTGTTTTTTGGGACAGTTCTATTGTACAGCGGTGCAGAATACACTGGTTCTATAGTAATACATTATAACAACTGTGTTAGGGCCAGTCAGCTTGTGCAGCCAGTGCTATGAGCATTCAGCCTCTACCTGTTGCTCTCCAGCTGAGTCACAGAAAGGATGCAACTCCCTGCTCACCAACCAAAGTGCAGCTGCTGGGAGTTGCCATCCTGTCCATCAACTGTGTATGAGGGGGGGGTTGCAATGCAGGAAGGCTGGGGCCCTCTACTTGTGGAAAAGAGGGGTTTCCTGTACCAGGGATGTTTAATCTGTACCCCCCTCCCCAGTCCCACAAACAACTGGGCGGCTGTAGTTTGGCCATCACTGATATAAAACAGGGAATATATGAAACAAGTGTAAATGTATATAATGCGCCCTACACGTTGACATCTACCAACCCCACCCCCCCCCCCATATCCGTGTGATGCTGGGGCCCCAGGCCAAACATCTCCCTGTCCCAACCTGAAAGCGGCCCCGAGCAGCTGACTGGTCCCAGACATGAGATCCCTTATGATTAGAACATGCAGCCGACCCCGCACAAGGCAAGCACATGGCTGCTACTCCAACAAACGCTTTCGCTGCCCCCGAGGCCTACGTGACGCCTGTTGTTAGCGTGACACGAGGAGGCCCGGCCGGCAGCAACACAGTTAAACATTGATGTTAAAGTTAAAGGCAGCAGCTACCTCAGAACCAACGCTCGCACGAAACCTTCCTTCCGCGAATCCTACTAACCCACCCGTCCGACTCCATTGTGCGGCCTCCGCCAGAGCCCAAACGGTTAAAGTCGCATGAGGTCACGTACCGCGCATGCGTGATATCTCGCCGCCTTCTATCGTCTCACCGCCCGTGTAATGAACAGCGGTGCGCGCCCACTCGGCCCCTACCGACAGCCTTCCAGTAAACGATGAGTTAATCACCGCACCGCACGCCCTCCACACTTCCGTAAAAAGAAAAGACGTGTAGAATAAAAGTCTGCTGCCCCAGCAAGGTGGCTAACCAATAAGGCGCGCAGCTTTGACTGACGCGACCGATAGGCGTCTCGGTTCTATTACCTTTTGTCCACTAGATGGCGCTGAGCAGTTAGCGCGCCGCTGAAGTAAACGGGGCAAAACCTGTAGCTCAGAAATCGCGCGGCAATAAGTGAGAGAAGTGACAATTAGGCAATGGCGGCGGTAGTGCGAATGTTTTGAGGTGTTACAGAAAGCGTCGTAACTTTCCTTTCCCTCGCCGTGTTGCTAAACTTCTTTATTGGAATCCACAATCGTGACTCCTCAGAGAGTTTGCTCGAATGTTACTAAAGGACGTCACGGGGGTGATAGGCTAACTAGGCGCTGTCTAGCGCAAGACACAGGTCCTCACAGCAAATTATGTCATAAAATAAACAACAACTTTGAGAACGTGAATTGTTCTACCTAAAGAGATACTAGAAATGCTCATGAAGTATTGCACCATTCAACCCTTACACTCCTGCCTCCCCCTTCCTCTCACTGTCAGCTGGTGAGGGGCCACATAAAATGGACGCCGTGTTTTGGGGAATGTCCAATCATCTCTCTGGGCAGTAAACTGTAAAATGAGTTCCAATGTTGATAAAGGCAAGGTTACACACTGCTAGAAATAATATAAATGCTAGTTATACACTAAGGGGCAGATTTAATAAGGATCGAGTTGTGTTTTAACCTGTGTTTTTCAGTCAAAATTTGAATTTTGGGTTAAAACAAAAAATCTACATTTCCAAGTTTTTGTGAGAAAACTGGAATTTTTCGAGATTTATTATACCTAGGCTTGCCACCTGGCCAGTATTTTACTGGCCTGGCTGGTAAAAATGCTGCTTGGTGACAATTTTATTAATAGGTGGCAACCCTAATTATATCCTGAAGCTAGCTCGAATTTGAAAATACTCCAACTAAAACCTGTGGAGGTCATGTAGAAGTCAATGGCAGAGGTCCCTTGAACCATTTGACTATGTTAAAAGCCTTCATTATGTTTTTTTTCGGTGGGTTTCGCTGAAAAAAACAATTCAAGCAATTTGAGAGTTTTTTTCATCAAAAACTAGATCAATTCGAGTTTTTTGCCGGAAACTCTATTTCAATTATTGGGTTTCGCAACTCAAACCCAACGCAAACTTTCTGATTCGGGTTAAACCATTCGGGTTGTCAGTTCATTCGTGGTTTAAAAAAGCTCACATAGCTCTAAAATTCTATCTTTTATAAATAACCCCCCCAAATGGCAGTGTGTTGGGGGTTTCCTTAATTGAGAAGGATCTTCTTGCATAAAAAAGGGAAATAACTGATTGGATGAAAACATATTTTTGCCTCTTTATAGGTCCCTATTAAGGCCTCATCTGGAGTATGCAGGGCAGTTTTGGGCTCTGGTCTTTTAGAAGTATATAAATGAGCTGGAGAGAGTGCAGAGAATTACTATTTACATTAGAGGACATTATAGACATAGCAGGGACCTTTTTTCCCATAAAGAGGATCACGTTTCCAGGGACCACCCCTATAGATTAGAGGAACAGACCTTCATTTGAAGGAGAGTCGGTGGTTCTTCACAGTGAGATTGTGGAATTCACTGCCAAATGATGTTGTTGTGATGGCTGATTCTGTTAATGCTTTTAATGGGGTGGTTCACCTTTCAGTTAACTTTTAGTATGTTATAGAATGACCAGTTCTAAGCAACTTTTCAATTGGTCTTAATTATTTATTTTTTTGTAGTTTTTTTCATTATTTGCCTTTTGCCAGCTTTCAAATGGGGGTCACTGATCCCATCTAAAAAGCAAATGCTCTGTAAAGCTACAAATGCATTGCTATTGCTACCTTTTATTACTCATCTTTCTATTCATGCCTCTCATTCATATTCCAGACTCTTATTCAAATCAATACATGGTTGCTAGGGAAATTAGGACCCTAGCAACCAGATTACTGAAATTGCAAACCGCAGAGCTGCTGAAAAAAATCTAAATAACTCAAACAACACAAATAATGAAACATGAAAACCAATTTTAAATTGTCTCAGAATATCACTCTTCAAATCATACTAAAAGTTAATTTAAAAGTAAAAAAACCCTTTAAGAGGCGTTTGGATGATTTCTTGGACAGACATTAACAACAAGAATTTAACTTATTTGCCTCTAACAACTCTGAAAGTTAGAACAGTAGGATTAAGATTATAAAATATAATAAATAATGGCTACAAGGGATTTTATGAAAATATATTAACTTTATTAAAACAAAAACATATATAAACGTCTTTACTTCCAAGTAACTTTGATCTTGGTAGCCAGTAAATAAAGCGCAGTGTCGGACTGGCCCGGCGGGACACCAGGAAAAAACCCGGTGGGCCCCGACCCACATGGGCCCCGCCGGGCCAGACCCCCCTCTCCTGTTGCTCGTTTTTTGTTTTGTTTTCTTTTTTAAAAGCGATCTTCCCGACGCACATGCGCGCCGATGGGGCGTCTTGTGCGCATATGCGCCGGGGGCACCATGTGCGCATGCGCGCCAAGGGGATGGCGCACAGCGCCGCACGGTGCGCTACAGCAGGGGGACGGGGGCCTGTAGGGGGCCCTCGACTGCAGTCCCGGTGGGCCCCGTGCCCCCCAGTCCGACCCTGATAAAGCGGTTCATTCTCCTTTTACTTTTTCTTCTATTTGCTTGCAAGAAGTAGAAGCCTGTTGATCAGTAGAAGCCTGTTGATCAGTAGAAGCCTGTTGATCAGTAGAAGCCTGTTGATCAGTAGAAGCCTGTTGATCAGTAGAAGCCTGTTTATCAGCAGCTTGAGTCTGCCAAACAGGACAATCTTTTCCTGTCTCTCTCTCTCAAGAGGGTAATAAGCTGATGAGGGCAGTACATTGTGTAATGTCAAACAAGTTTCTTTGCATTTAGAGGAAGTTTCTGTGTCTTTTCTTCCTAAGGATAAAGAACATTCATGTAAATGTTGGTTGGCAAACTTAGAAATACAGTATGGTTAATCCTGTTTTTATTCCTCAAGAATTATACTATTATCTAAAATATATAATGCAAACTAATGTTTCATGTGCTTATTATTAGGTAAAAACAAGATGTAAAAGATACCTGCAAGCCTTGCAGGAAGAGTTTTTTTTGCCAGATCAGCTTTTATGTTTTCCTCCTCTTACTACTATTCTTCCTCTGTATCTGAGGCTTCACTGCCCTCTTCTGCTTCTACTACTTCTTCCTCTACTTCTTCTTCCTCTACTTCTTGTTCTTCCTCTACTTCCTGTTCTTCCTCTACTTCTTCTTCCTCTACTTCTACTTCATCGTCTGTTTCTGGAATAGTGATTTTGACCTCTTTTGCATAATCCCTTTTAGCTTTAGTTTGCTCCTCTACTTCTTGTTCTTCCTCTAATTCCTGTTCTTCCTCTACTTCTTCTTCCTCTACTTCTTCTTCCTCTACCTCTTCTTCTTCCTCTACTTCTTCTTCCTCTACTTCTTCTTCCTCTACCTCTTCTTCTTCATCATCTGTTTCAGGAATAGTGATTTTGACCTCTTTTGCGTCATCTGTTTTAGCTTTAGTTTGTTTCTCTACTTCTTCATCCTTTTTTTCGGGAATAGTGATTTTGACCTCATTTGCTTCATCTGTTTTAGCTTTAGGGTTTTTTGCAGCTTCTATGCGTCTGTGTGCGCGTGCAATTATTTGTTTGCACACAAACCTGTGGAAGTCACAACAACACAAGTTAAATATACATAGAATATAGAAATAGGTGACCTCAAAAGAGATTCAATTATAACTTTTAAAATAATAAATATTTGTACATTAGACAGTGCCTTTCGTGAAAAAAATTAAATTATTACAGCATGTTACAAGCCTTTTAGAAAAATTATTATATGCTGCAGGAAAAAAGCCTGATGCTTATCTACTGCATGTGCCCATCATGGGATAATTGAAAACTGATGATAACTTTATTCTGTTTTTATATATTTTTTATATTATATTTTCAATATACTCACCATATAAAAGCGATTACTAGGGTCAAAATCGCAATCGGGGAGATGATAACCATCAATAAATAACCCCATCCTAAAGACAAAATCAGAAAGTTAATTAGGCATTCATATTGTAAACTAGAGAGCATACAGCATTATCAAGGCAAAGCATATTGTTAAACTGGGAAGATTTATTAATAGTTGATAAATTCTTACTCAGCTGAATAAACCAGCATTATAAAACTGTTGTAATTTGTCCCTTTGAAGGATATAAAAGTTGTTGTCTGCCATTAGCAGATCTCGCTCATGCTATTTTCATGCATCTGGTGCCTGGTTATCATTTAATTACTAAAATAGTTTTTGGCTAAAGGGAAATATAATTTGACTGTTATACCCATACTGAATAACAACAGCTCAGCAAATAAACAGAAACTTACTTCCACAGAACGCAATTTCGTTGCAGGAAATGTCCACTTTGCTGCAGCTTTTACAGTCTATAATATCATCATGTTCTTCAACTATAAGAAAAGAAACATGTCTTGAGAATTATGTTTCTTGTTAAATGATATTGTAATGGGTATGTAGAATACAAAAGAAGGTACTTACTGCATTCATTTCCGCAAACTACAGAAAAGAGAGAAGAAAACAAGTGTTAGATTGATCTTTGCCATTATGAATACACATTACAGTTTGGGATTTGGGAAACCATTTAATCTATTTTATCCCACTTTTAGGAAGAGGTCCCAGTATTAATGCATTACAGATGCAAATGTACTGGATATATCTAAAGGCAACTGATGTTTTGACAGAAACCATTATGATTTTATCTCTCTGGGGGGTATATTTATCAAACAGTGACGCTAGACATCAACACAGTCTGCTAGAGTGGAATTCCGCCACTCTCCATTAATTTCTATGGGATTTTAAAGGCATATTTATCAAAGGGTGAAAGTTTACCATTTGATAAATACCATTTGAGAGGCGATATTTCACGCTAGCAGACTGTGGCGTTCTCTAACTTCACTCTTTGATAAATATACCCCTAGGACTCTATTGTTAGCCCTGTATACAGCATTATTTGGCTAGATCCTTATTGCAGGTATAAGAGCCACAAAAATTGGATTTTCATCCTTTGTATCAACACTATACAGTTTAGTTCAGCATTCCACCCACTTACATCTTTAGGAAATGCATGAAGTGTCAGTTAGCTAGAAATATCTAAACATTTCCATTAGCCCACTAATTGGTGACAAGTAGAGAAATCTATCTGTTAACTAAAATGTTTTAATTTCTATGTTTTCAAAACAATACAATTAATAATAAATATTTAATATGATGTCATACTTACTAAATTTTTGATTAATTTTTGACCCATTCACCAGTAACTCTTTCGTCTTCGCTTTTAAAGTTGTAAACTCTTGTTGGATTTCTTTGCTCTGTAAGCCTAATGTAACAACAAAAAGAATTAAAAAGTGACCTTTCAATGCACCAGTGTACACTATGAGCTCCTTTATTAGTTATCTTTTTATGGTTTATGAAATATGTTTCAGTGCATGGAATATTGGATTGAAAACATGGCTGAATCTGACCGGTGTTTAAACCCTCTGAATATTTACAGTTGTGGCAAATTGATGAATTATTGTTCTGTTATAAATCTGGTAATTTATTATTGTGTACTGAAACATAAAGGAAAACATATTTTATGGGGCTTTATTTACATCTGTGCAAAAACAGCAAGTTGTTCTATTAATATGAAAGAATTATATAGTATTACTTACTTTTATATTTTGTTACCAATGCTACGATCTCTACGCCAAGCCACGCACACGCCTTTTCTAAACTCCAGAGATCTGAAAACAAAATTGTATTGTGTTATTGGAACCATTTTAACAACATTGTCGACTTTGTAATTTGGTTACATTCTTGACCCCCATGAAGGAAGCTGTTATTGGCAGTTAATTATTGTTATTTCTTCTCTAAGCCTCCTTACATTAGTCTCCTGCCATTCTTTTACACTTCTATATGGCATTCAGCAGAAGGGGCATATGACTTTGCTAACAGAATGCAAAAAATACAGCCTGAAAAAGTAAATTGTCAGGAATCTCTTACAAATATATTTAACACTTTAGTTCTCATTTGCCTGCATGATTTCTTATTCACCTCATGTAAATTTAAATATAGTTCACATTCACAAAGTGATACATAAATGTTATTGTGGGAAAAAAAAACAAGTCTTACCAATATATCGCACATTGTAGTCTTCATCGTAGAAGAAATCAACAACTTTATCCATATCTGCCTGTATGATTTGTTGTTTGGGATATATCTCACGCCATGTTAATTTTAAATCATATTTTAGATACTCAGTGTTATCCTGTAAGCAGGGAATGCATCCATAGTTATAGTGAATTGATAAAATAAGGATTAATAGCGAAAATAAAGAAAAAAACAGTCTGCAGATAACTGCCATCCTGTCTCTCTCTCTACTTCTCGCTGGTCTGAATCTGTAAAGTATAGCCAACAGCTTTGTGACATTGATAATTATGATCTCATAATGTTGTACTATAATGACATCATAATAGTGCACTAGCTTGGTAAACACCTGTGTCAATGTTGCTTGGCAACAGTGCTACTCATTATGACATCACACAGCTGAACAGTTAACACAGCTCTTCTCGTATATTTTACAGCAAGGAGACACTTGTTTCCATATAAAGCAAAGGTGCACAGATTTCAGAATACACAGGCTACATTCATTTTGCAAGCTCATAAATGAATTGCTAGGTTTCTCTTTAGAGGCAATGCCTTTAGCAAATACTCAATGTTTGGGTAAAGCTTTCTCTGAATCAGCATCAAATTACTTTTGTTGTGTAATTATCTTGAACATTGGTGCAACAACATATTATAAGCTAGTAGAAGCTGGTATCTGTATATTAAACTCTAGATGGCAGAATGGTGTGCCAAGATAGCTTGGTTCAGCTCTGTGATTGGCTGTAGGCAATTGTAGACATTTGCTTGATTACCTTTATATCAAACTTGGTCAACACATCAGCATCTGTGACCGTTACAGAAGCAGTTGGAGCATAGCAAGCTGAGATTGGGGGAGTTTAGACCCAAATGGTTAAGAGGCAAAATTTTATCTAAGGAAATCAAGGCCTCTTGTGTAAGGGACACCATACTTTTCATTTATATTTGTGCCTGTCATGTCATGTATTTGAGGAGTAAACCACAGTTTTAACAAAGAGCAAACACAGGTTTCCTAATAACTGCAGAACTATAAAAGGTTCTACATTTTAGGTCCCCCCTTTTCAATTTCACTGTAAATTTTTTATTTGCAAAAAAGTATCTCCTAAAGGCTCTTAGAGCCAGGTGAAATGTATGTCTTATTTTAGAACACTCTTCTGTCAACTGTCACAGTGCCAGTGTGTGAATAAGATTTTTTTTTCTTACCAGTGTGACTGCCCTTCTTTACTGAATAAATATTATGTTTTATATATACAGGAAGGGGAGCAAAATATTGGAACTAGCCTGGGGAAACCCTTTGATAGGGCAAGGAACAAATGGGCTGCGGATATACCTTATTTGAATGATGAGATGTGGGCAGAGGCAACTGATGAGCTATATGGTTATCTAATCTCCACCAAAGACAGGATGGTGCAGTACAGAATACTTCACAGGACTTAAATTACTCCGTTAAGGCTAAAAATCATGGGTAGGAACCTCACCGCATCGTTCCGCAAATGTAATTCTCCAGACTCTGGGTTCTTCCCCTTGATCTGGGCATGTCCAATGGTGCATAAGTACTGGGCAGAAGTAGTGAAATACATTAACGAACAAGTCCTGCTACCTGGCATTCTTGCCCGGAGGTGTCCCTGCTGGGAGTAATTGAGGACACGGTCCCATTGAATAAGACTAGAACACTACTAAAAACACTATACTTCTATGCCAAAAAACATGTGGTACTGAAATGGATGAATCCCCTTCCTCCACAGTTACAACAATGGGTCAGACTAGTAAACAGTATGCTGCCAGTTATTAAACTAACCTATCTGGCCAGACGGTGCCCCCAAAAGTTTGAGAAGGTCTGGGACCCCTGGCTGGAAGTTAATCCAGGGATAGCTTCCTAAGACTACAAAGATACTCAATTTACCTAATTTACTTCCAAACATCATTCATTTTCCCATAAGGTTTCTCCCATTGACTTCTGGTGTATATCCTACTATATATTCCTGAGTGTATAACTTACTGTTACCTGACAAACATTCACTGCAAGTATATGTATGTTCTGTTGTGTTAAGAAAATAAAAACCTTAATAAAAAATAAAACAATTTGTGGTGCCCACATCCGATTGTGGCAGGTGTACAATCAGTGTTTAATCCCTTAGCAGTGTTCCTTGATAGAATATTGCAACCCTATGTAGAGACACAAAGATCATTTATTTTAGACTATATCAGAAACTTGGAGAAATAGGTGAGGGTGTGTACTTGGTTACTTTAGACATAGAGAGTCTCTATACCAATATACCACATTCTGGTGGCGTGGAGGCTGTTGAAAGTTGTATTAGCAATGATCCATCTTGGGATGGCGTTTGATAATTAACCTTCTAAGTATTATATTGGAGAGAAGTTACTTTATGTTCCAAGACACCTTTAATGAGCAGCGGTGCCGTACCACAATGGGATCAAATGTTGCCCCCACATATGCAAATATATTTGTAAATTTATTTGAAGAACAATTCGTCTACAAAAATCAAGAATTTCAGCAATACTGTAAAGCCTGGTACCGCTATATAGACGATATCTTTATGTTATGGGAGGGGCCACATTCGACCCTAATTTCCTTTTTTGGAAAATTGAATGGCTATTTACCAGCTTTGAAATTTATTTTTGTGACGTATACATTTTCTTGATGTTCTGGTGTATAAGTATGAGGGTAAACTAGCAACAGATTTATATGTGGAACCAACAGATAAAAACACTTTGTTGCTTTATTCTTCATTTCATCCACCCCATATAAAACATTCAGTACCAAAATCACAATTCTCCAGAGTAAGGAGGATAGTATCTGAAAAGGAAAATTTTACTGAAAGGTTGGATGAGATGGAAAATACATTTTTAACAAAGGGTTATCCCAAGATAACTCTAGAAAAATTTAAAAGGGAAGTGACATCGGGACATCAGGCAAAAAAGAAGAGGAAGACAGATGAAAGAATGTAATTTATTAGTGAATATAAAAGCCTGTCCAGACAAATTGGAAAAATTGTGTATAAACATTGGAGTATATTGGGGGCAGATTTCCATGGTGTGAGTGTGTTTCAGAAACCACCCAGCATAGCCTATAAAAAAGCTCAATCATTAAAGGATAGGTTAGTCAGGGCCGATGTGGGTCCAGAGAAAATACTGCGACAAGATACTATAGGCGCAAGGAGAAATGGTACATTTCCCTGTCTGTCTTGTAAACATTGCAACAGCTATTTAAAAGGAGATACAATTTACCACCCTCATAGAGGGACAGCAATAAAGATCAAGGGGTATCATAGATGTTTATTAACGTATGTATTATATGCCATTAAGTGCCCCTGTGGACTTATGTATGTGGGTCAGACCACTAGGCAACTTAAGGACAGGATAGGAGAACATAAATCCGATATTAGAAGGAAAGTGAAACAAAGCCCTGTAGCAAGCCATTTCTCTGACGCTGGCCACTCTGTAGCTCAATTACATTTCCAAGTACTTCAACAGATCCCTAAACCTACGAGAGGGGGTGATAGAGTAAAATCATTACTTAAATGTGAGGCAGGCTGGATCTGCAAATTGGACACTTTAGCTCCTAAAGGAATAAACAAAGAACATGAACTTAGTGCAGTGATATAAGAAATGACACAGATTGTTTTTAACCATTTTAATTATTTTTAAAAAATTGTAATTGTATTGTACTCTTTATCTCCTAGAGAACATCATCTCATTGAACACACAGGAACTAAAGAATAGACTGCTTTATGATTACTCATTTTCTATGACATAATGTAATGCTAAAATTAATGAAATTACATGTTACTACGACCATTATATAAATATGTATGAATTATATGTAAACCATGAGATATGGATGTTTTAAATATATGCAATTTCAGGTGATGGCCACTAGTTGATATGGGTATAAAAGGAAGTGTTGATGATGCTTTGTTAGCTTGAAAAAGGACCTCTTGTGTCCGAAACGTCGCTATGATATTGTTGGAATAAAGGTGGTTTTAACGCATAATTGGAGTGCTACAATTCTTATACATACGCAAACCAGATTTGTTCTAAATTTCAGAAGCAAACCTTATATAAACAAAATATATCATGTTTATTATTGGATGAGTATGTATGTGTTGCCTATATGTCAAGATAGAAAAGCAACATAAATTCATTCACTGGCAAATATTACATTGTGCATTATCGATAAACAAAAGTTTAACGTTAACACCTGCTCTGAAGTTTCCGTAAAACTGTTCGCAAAAGACATTTGGGCACAAACTTTGCAATGAAGTCAGTGAGGTCTTTAATCAGTCAAAAAGGACGTGAACATGGTCGCTAATGTTCGCAATCGTATTTGCACAGGTGCTTTGTGCTTACATACTATACGTAAAAACTATACGTATAAACCGATAGCTCTCTGCCTAGCTTAATTAAAAAATATATATATGATTCTCTTTCAACATTCACATATTCAGGCTTCTTCCAATTATTCATTGCCATTGAGATTGTAGAACAGCAAGGGGTATTAAACAAAACATGTTGTTATAAAATAGTTAATGGTGCCCAGCCATTTTATTCATACTGATCTGAACGCATTATTTACACATGCAACATTAACCATAATTTGATAATTTGAGCCTATTGGGTGTAATTCTTACCCTCGCATTTAAAGTAGATTATAATTTTCTGCTTCACTGATCGATATATTTTTCTTTTAAGATTCGATAATCTGTAAGAAGTGCCCTGAAGACATGTGGGCAAATGAAAAACATAATGACTGCAGGGTAAGAAGTTGGGAGTTTCTGCAATATAATGAGACCTAAGGAGGCACTTTGGCTACTCTTTCAATTGTGGGATCTTTCATCACTCTCAGCATCCTGGCAATTTTCATCAAACACTCAGAAACACCTGTTGTGAGAGCTAATAACCGGACTCTTAAGTTATCTTCGCCTACTTTCTTTGTTTTTCTGCTACCTGTGCTCTCTATCATTTATTGGCCGCCCTGTTTCTATAATCTGTGTCCTCAGGCAATTTATATTTGGGATCAGTTTTGTCATGTGCATTTCATGTGTCTTGGGAAAGACAATGATGGTGGTGATCGCCTTCAACCTCACCCAGCCAAGGAACAGCAGGAGAATGTGGAGGGCGTCTCAATTACCTATCAGTTTGGTGCTGGTATGCACAACTATACAAATTATTATATGTGTTGGTTTGCTTGCAAACCCTCCACCATTTACATATGATGACAAAAAGACAAAGGGGCAAATTCACTAAAGCGCGAAGTGGCTGACGCTAACGCAAATTCGCCAGCGTGGCGTCATTTCGTTACTTCGCCAATTTACTAACGGGTGCTGGCGTAAATTCGCTAGCGAAGTGGACCTACTCTAGCGCTAGTTCGCACCCTTACGCCAGGTGAAGTTGCGCCATGGCGAAGGGATGTAACTGCGCTAATTCACTAACTTGCGGATTTTCATGAACGTTAACTCTTGCGCCAGATTTGCCTTCGCCAACTGAGACCAGGCGAAGTGCAATAGAGTAGATAGGGCTTGCTTCAAATAAAAAAAAACACTGGCGTCTTTTCCTTTTTAAGGGTGATAGGCTGAAAAAGATCGTACCCTTCTTTCCCCCTACATTTCCTAACATATGGCACCTAAACTATACAGTGGGCACATATATAGGGCAAAATAACAAATCTATTTTATTCTATGAAGCTTTCCCAGCTTGTGTAGTGTAATGTATTTGCTGCTGCACATAAGTCCATTGTACTTTAACTTGGCACCGTATGCAAATTAGGCATCGCTAGCGTAACTTCGCTTTGCTTGACGAATTAACGCTAGCGCAACTTCGCTACCGTTTGCCTCCCTGAGCGCAACTTTGCATTTTAGTGAATTTGCGTAGCGCTGGCGAAACTACACCTGGCGAAGTGTGGCGGAGTGTGGCGAAGCTATCGCCGGCGCAACTTCGGATCTTTGTGAATTTGCCCCAAAGACTGGTACCATTATTGCGGTATGCAACAAGGGATCACCTGTTGCTTATTTATGCACAATGGGATATATGGGATTTTTAGCTTCTTTTTAGTGGAGGGTGTGTAGTTGCTTATTTGGTAAGAAACTTACCAGGCAGATTAAATGAGGCCAAACTGATCACCTTTAGTATGTTGATATTTGGAGCTGTTTGGATCTCCTTCATCCCAGCCTACCTCAGCACCACAGGGAAGTACATGGTGGCAGTGGAAGTATTTGTAATTTTGTCTTCAAGCAGTGGATTAGTGGCATGTATATTTTTTCCTAAATGCTACATTATTATAGTGATACCAGAGAAGAATAAGAAAGAAAGAACAACATTTAAAGATTAAGTTGTTGGATATACAGTATTTTATTGTGATATACTCTAAATTATAAATTGTCACTAAACACTGAAAAAACTAAATTTTTTTGTACATTAAAGGGGCCGATTCATCAAGAGTCGAATATCGAGGGTTAATTAACCCTCGATATTCGACTGGGAACTAAAATCGTTCGACTTAGAATATCGAAGTCGAACGATTTTGCGCAAATCCTGCGATCGATCGATCGAAGGATTTTTCGTTTGATCGAACGATTAAATCCTTCGAATCGAACGATTCGAAGGATTTTAATCCAACGATCGAAGGAAAATCCTTCGATCAAAAAATCACAGGCAAGCCTATGGGGACCTTCCCCATAGGCTAACATTGACTTCGGTAGGTTTTATCTACCGAAGTAGGTGGTAGAAGTATTTTTTAAAGAGACAGTACTTCGATTATCGAATGGTCGAATAGTCGAACGATTTTTACTTCGAATCGTTCGAATCGTTCGAATTCGATCGAATTTAACCAATTCGATGGTCGAAGTACCCAAAAAATACTTCGAAATTCGAATTTTTTTTCATTCGAATCCTTCACTCGAAGTTAGTGAATCTGCCCCTAAAAGTTACCAATAGGTCATGTTGCCTTGAACCACCATTTTGTGATGGTCTGTTTGCTGCCTCGGAGATCACCTGACCAGAAATACTACAACTTTAACTGTAACAGGAAGAAGAGTGGAAGCAACGGAACTCTGTCTGTTAATTGGCTCATGTGACCTAACTAGATTTAAGGTATGAAGATCCAAATTACGGAAAGATCCGTTATCTGGAAACCCCCAGGTCCCGAGCATTCTGGATAACAGATCTCATGCCTGTAATTCACATTTTTTTTTAAAAAAATGTCCTTTTCCTCTGTAATCATAGAAAAGTACCTTGTACTGGTCCTAACTAGAATATAGGTAATCATTTTTGGAGGTAAAAGGGTCCTATTTATCAAATATTCAAATTATTTGTTTTAGTAGTCTTAAGATATAGAGATCAGACAGATCCCTTATCCAGAAACTCCTGGTCCCAAACATTCTGGATAGCAGGTCACAGTATAAGGCGCATCGGCAGATGAGGAAATAATAAGGAGCAGTAGCTTCTCTTCACTCTTTAAAAGATGGACACACTCTGTATGTTCCCCCAGTTAATCAACAGTTGAAATCACTCTCACATCAATTTGAATATGAATTGATATTGCTTAAAGAGGTTGTTCACCTTCCAAACACTTTTTTCAGTGGAGTTGGTTTCAGGTTGATTACCAGAAAGAAAGAATTTTTTCAATCACCTTCCATTTATTTTTTTTATTTTTTTAAGTTTTTCCAAAGTCTAAGTTTAAAGTTGAATGTTCCTGACCTGGTGTTTGAGTCTGGCAGCTCAGTAATTCAGGTTCAGATTCTGAACTGTTACAATTTTTCAACATTTAGTTGATCCATTTCTCAGTAGATCTGTGGAATATTAGCAATTATTGTATCAATTCTAACAGCTGCCTGTAATGAAACTCAAGGATTCAGCTCAGCGGGGACAAAGTTAAAAAATGTATCAACTAAATATCAATTTAGAACAGTTTACAGGGTCTGCGACCCCCCCCTCCCAGAGCTGCTTTTGAAGTCGAAAAATTACATTTTACACTTCAATATTAAAAAAACAGTGACACATAGAAAATAGAAAGTAATTGGAAAAAGTTATTTGTGGTGATCTATCTGAAGGCGAACCACCCCTTTAATGACTGAAAATCAGTATTTCTGAGAATCTGAGCTAAAGAAGGGTCATGTTGACGGATTGGATCTCTGTGGATCCTACTGTTAAAGGGCAACTATTGGGCAAAAATATTATCCCCAACCAAAGGTGTAGAGCTTGGACACTCGCCCCAACATGGCTGCTCCTACTGGGAGCTCTCTCCCGGTGCGAGGGTCCTAGAGCTGGCGGGGGGCAATTTAAGAAAAAAAAAAAACCTTCTGTTACCCCCAACCAGAGTGCAGACTCTATTAGCCCACTAATATTTTTTGCCCAACAGGCGTTCTTTAAAAGGGGTGGTTCACCATTAAGTTAAATTTTTGTATGGCATATCCCTGCGTCCCACACACTGCTCTGCAAACACAATGTGACAATGAACACACTGCACAGAACAAACATTGCTGCTGGCTGGGGACACACACAGTGTCATTTCTACAACAGATGAAGACTGCCAACCGCTTCCCGTTTTCATTAACACCAGTAAAATACAACACTCGCTTCTTAAATTATATTGGTTGTAACACAAAAAAAAAGACGGTGATTAATCATAAACAGGCACGTTCAAGTGGGAAATCCCAGTCACTGTCAATATGTAACTAAGGGCTCAAAAAGGGATCTCCACCCAAAAACGTTTATGAATAGTGAGAAAATGTAATGTACCGAGTAACTTTCCAATACAGGTATGGGATCCGTTATCCAAAAAGCTAAGTATTACGGAAAGGCCATATCCCATAGACTATTTTATCCAAATAATCCAAGTTTTTAAAAATGATTTCCCTTTATAATATATCCCTTTGTAACAATAAAGCACTACCTTGTACTTGATCCCAACCAAGATATAATTAATAAAGCAATTAATAAACCAGCCTATTTGGTTTATTGAACGTTTACATTATTTTCTAGTAGACTTGGGAGTTGGCAAAATCCAAATTACAGAAAGATCCATTATCCAGAAAGCCGCTGAGCATTCTGGAAAACAGGTCCCATAACTGTACAAGTTATTTAAAATGTATTAATAGGGGTGGTTCAGCTTTAAGTTAACTTAGTATATTATAGAATGGCTAATTCTAAGCAACTGTTCAATTGGTCTTCATTACTTATTTTTCATCGTTTTTGATCCATGATATTACAAACTGTAGAGTTGCTGAGTAACAAAATTTAAAAAAATAGCAAAATAAAAAATGAAAACCAACTACAAGCTGTCTCAAAATACCACTCTCTGAATCATACTTAACATTAAACTACACTGATTCAAGCGTTAGAACCAGAGAACTAGAAAATTGAAACAAACGTTACTTTCAACTGCAATTTCATTTACATGTTGAAACCACTTAAATTGTTTAAAATCAATAAATATTGGTACTTTGCTTAGAATTGCATGTCTTTATAGTATATTTTAGAGTCTGCAGAGTCCCCCACCATGTCAATGTACACTAAATATAATCATGGTTGTGGGTACAATATAATAAACGGATATAGTATACAGTAGAACAACCATTTTAATGATATAAAATTCTGGAAATGTAAAATCAAGGAAATGTGGAAAAACTTAGGATCAGGGTATGTAATATTGAGGTTTCACTGTGCATAATCACTCAAATGGCGCAAAACACAGAAATAGAATAAAGAGAAAACATAAATCAAATGTGAATTTTTAAGAAATGAGGAACTACAAAAACAAAATTAAACCATAATGAAAAAAGAGGTAAAACAGAAAGAAGGCCTCGATGCCCAGGCAGACCCATGTGCCTATGGCAAGAGTTGGCATCACAGAAACAGCACAATATAATCAGTGTGGAATAAGCACAGATACAACCTTCGCCATATGCCCCTGCCAACCTGAATCAGATTAAAATGGGTGGTTCACCTTCAAGTTAACTCTTAGGGGTATATTTATTAGGGATGCATCCAACCCACTATTTTGGATTCAGCCGAATCCTTCACAAAAGATTCCGCCGAAAACGGAACCAAACCCTAAATTGCATATGCAAATTAGGGGTCGAAAGGGGAAGGCATTTTGTACTTCCTTGTTTTGTGACACAATTTCACTCCCTGATTTGGGTTCTGCCAGGCAGAACGGATTAGGCCGAATTGAAATTCTGCTCAAAAAAGGCTGAATCCCAAACCGAATCCTGGATTTGGTGCATCCCTAATATTTATCAAAGAGTGAATTTAGAGGTTGCCACAGTCCTCTAGAGTGAAATTCTGCCACTCTCCATTCATTTCTATGAGAGTTTTAAAAGAATAGAAATGAATGGAGAGAAGCGGACTTTCACTCTAGACGACTGTGGCAACCTCTAACTTCACTCTTTGATAAATATACCCCTTGGTATGTTATAGAATGGCTAATTGTAAACAACTTTGCAACTGGCTTTCAATTTTCTTTTTATTGTTTTTTAATTACTTGCCTTCTTCTGACTCTTTCCAGCTTTCAAATGGGGGTCAATGACTCCATCTAAAAAACAAATGCTCTGTAAGACTACTGTATGGTTATTGCTAATTTTTATTACTCGTCTTTCTATTCAGGTCCTTTCCTATTCATATTCCAGACTCTTATTCAAGTCAATGCATGGTTGTTAGGGAAATTAGGACCCTAGCAACTAGATTGCTGAAATTTCAAACGGGAGAGATGCTGAATAAAAAGCTAAATAACTCAAAAACCACAAATAATAAAACATGAAAACCAATTTTAAATTGTCTCAGAATATCACTCTCTACATCATACTAAAAGTTCATTTCAAGGTGAACAACCCCTTTAAGAGGGGTTTGGATGATTTCTTGAAAAGACATAATATAATAGGCCATAGTGATACTAATATCTACAATAAGGCGCAGATTTATCAAAGGTCGAGGTGAATTTTCGAAAGAAAAAAATTCGAATTTCGAGCTATTCACCATCTAAAACCTGCCGAATTGCTGTTTTAGCCTATGGGGGACCTTCTAGAACCTATTTGGAGTCAATTGGTGGACTTTGAAAAATCAAAAGTTTTTGGGAAAAATTTTGAATCGAATTCAATCGAATGCACTAGTCGTTTGATTCAAACGATTCAAATTCAGCCAAATACGGACCTATTCAACCGAAACTGGACCTATCTGACCAAAAAAGAACTTCAACTTAATTTCAGTTGGTCTTTTTGAATTCGAATTTCAAAGTTTTTTCAATTCGAAAATAAATATGCCCCTTAGTGTACATGTTGGTGTATATAGTTTATGTGAGTGTCCTAGATTGAGGCCCACTTGCATAATCTAACCATGAAAAATGGAACCATAAAAAATGTACAGTGGTGAACAATTGAGACATGCCTACTTTATGGGCACACCCTGAAGATACTGTGCCCAATTAACAAACGCACACCTCTCTTTACATGATTGGAATGGCAGCACTAGGTTCTCCAGTATTTAAAGACCCAAAGGCCCAACATTACAAGTAATTGTAAGAGGTTTATTTATTATACCCCAAAGCTGCAAAAAGTCAGAATCCGCCATCTCAAACCTATCGAGGTCATGTACTGTAGATATTGACGGAGGTGATAATGAAGTCTTATGCGTCTGGTTTGCCATGATTAACAGCAAGAATTTAACTTATTTGCCACTAACAACTCTGAAAGTTAGAACAGTAGGATTAAGATTATAAGAGAGATAATAAATAATGGCTACAAGGGATTTTATGAAAATATATTAACTTTATTAAAACAAAAAAATTTATCAACGTCGTTACTTCCAAGGAACTTTGATCTTGGTAGCCAGTAAATAAAGAGGTTCATTCTCCCTTTACTTTTTCTTCTATTTGCTTGCAAGAAGTAGAAGCCTGTTGATCAGTAGAAGCCTGTTGATCAGTAGAAGCCTGTTGATCAGTAGAAGCCTGTTGATCAGTAGAAGCCTGTTGATCAGCAGCTTGAGTCTGCCAAGCAGGACAATCTTTTCCTGTCTCTCTCTCTCAAGAGGGTAATAAGCTGATGAGGGCAGTACATTGTGTAATGTCAAACAAGTTTCTTTGCATTTAGAGGAAGTTTCTGTGTCTTTTCTTCCTAAGGATAAACAACATTCATGTAAATGTTGGTTGGCAAACTTAGAAATACAGAATGGTTAATCCTGTTTTTATTCCTCAAGAATTATACTATTATCTAAAATATATAATGCAAACTAATGTTTCATGTGATTATTATTAGGTAAAAACAAGATGTAAAAGATACCTGCAAGCCTTGCAGGAAGAGTTTTTTTGCCAGATCAGCTTTCATGTTTTCCTCCTCTTACTACTTTTCTTCCTCTGTATCTGAGGCTTCACTGCCCTCTTCTGATTCTACTACTTCTACTTCTTCTTCCTCTACTTCTTGTTCTTCCTCTACTTCCTGTTCTTCCTCTACTTCTTCTTCCTCTACTTCTTCTTCCTCTACTTCTACTTCATCGTCTGTTTCTGAAATAGTGATTTTGACCTCTTTTGCATAATCCCTTTTAGCTTTAGTTTGTTCCTCTACTTCTTGTTCTTCCTCTAATTCCTGTTCTTCCTCTACTTCTTCTTCCTCTACTTCTTCTTCCTCTACTTCTTCTTCCTCTACCTCTTCTTCTTCATCATCTGTTTCAGGAATAGTGATTTTGACCTCTTTTGCGTCATCTGTTTTAGCTTTAGTTTGTTTCTCTACTTCTTCATCCTTTTTTTCGGGAATAGTGATTTTGACCTCATTTGCTTCATCTGTTTTAGCTTTAGGCTTTTTTTCAGCTTCTATGCGTCTGTGTGCGCGTGCAATTATTTGTTTGCACACAAACCTGTGGAAGTCACAACAACACAAGTTAAATATACATAGAATATAGAAATAGGTGACCTCAAAAGAGATTCAATTATAACTTTTAAAATAATAAATATTTGTACATTAGACAGTGCCTTTCATGAAAAAAATTAAATTATTACAGCATGTTACAAGCCTTTTAGAAAAATGATTATATGCTGCAGGAAAAAAGCCTTATGCTTATCTACTGCATGTGCCCATCATGGGATAATTGAAAACTGATGATAACTTTATTCTGTTTTTATATATTTTTTATATTATATTTTCAATATACTCACCATATAAAAGCGATTACTAGGGTCAAAATCGCAATCGGGGAGATGATAACCATCAATAAAAAACCCCATCCTAAAGACAAAATCAGAAAGTTAATTAGGCATTCATATTATAAACTAGAGAGCATACAGCATTATCAAGGCAAAGCATATTGTTAAACTTATGGGAAGATTTATTAATAGTTGATAAATTCTTACTCAGCTGAATAAACCAGCATTATAAAACTGTTGTAATTTGTCCCTTTGAAGGATATAAAAGTTGTTGTCTGCCATTAGCAGATCTCGCTCATGCTATTTTCATGCATCTGGTGCCTGGTTATCATTTAATTACTAAAATAGTTTTTGGCTAAAGGGAAATATAATTTGACTGTTATACCCATACTGAATAACAACAGCTCAGCAAATAAACAGAAACTTACTTCCACAGAACGCAATTTCGTTGCAGGAAATGTCCACTTTGCTGCAGCTTTTACAGTCTATAATATCATCATGTTCTTCAACTATAAGAAAAGAAACATGTCTTGAGAATTATGTTTCTTGTTAAATGATATTGTAATGGGTATGTAGAATACAAAAGAAGGTACTTACTGCATTCATTTCCGCAAACTACAGAAAAGAGAGAAGAAAACAAGTGTTAGATTGATCTTTGCCATTATGAATACACATTACAGTTTGGGATTTGGGAAACCATTTAATCTATTTTATCCCGCTTTTAGGAAGAGGTCCCAGTATTAATGCATTACAGATGCAAATGTACTGGATATATCTAAAGGCAACTGATGTTTTGACAGAAACCATTATGATTTTAACTCTCTGGGGGGTATATTTATCAAACAGTGACGCTAGACATCAACACAGTCTGCTAGAGTGGAATTCCGCCACTCTCCATTAACTTCTATGGGATTTTAAAGGCATATTTATCAAAGGGTGAAAGTTTAACATTTGATAAATACCATTTGAGAGGCGATATTTCATGCTAGCAGACTGTGGCGTTCTCTAACTTCACTCTTTGATAAATATACCCCTAGGACTCTATTGTTAGCCCTGTATACAGCATTATTTGGCTAGATCCTTATTGCAGGTATAAGAGCCACAAAAATTGGATTTTCATCCTTTGTATCAACACTATACAGTTTAGTTCAGCATTCCACCCACTTTCATCTTTAGGAAATGCATGAAGTGTCAGTTAGCTAGAAATATCTAAACATTTCCATTAGCCCACTAAATGGTGACAAGTAGAGAAATCTATCTGTTAACTAAAATGTTTCAATTTCTATGTTTTCACAACAATACAATTAATAATAAATATTTAATATGATGTCATACTTACTAAATTTTTGATTAATTTTTGACCCATTCACCAGTAACTCTTGCGTCTTCGCTTTTAAAGTTGTAAACTCTTGTTGGATTTCTTTGCTCTGTAAGCCTAATGTAAAAACAAAAAGAATTAAAAAGTGACCTTTCAATGCACCAGTGTACACTATGGGGTAAATTTATCAAAGAGTGAAGTTCCGCCACTAGAGTGAAATTCCGCAGCTCTCAATTCATTTCTATGGGATTTTGAAAGGCGTATTTATCAATGGGTGAAGTAAAAGTTCATGAAAGGAATGGAGAGTGGAGGAATTTCACTCTAGTGGCGGAACTTCACTATTAACTTCACTCTTTGATAAAAATACCCCTATGAGCTCCTTTATTAGTTATCTTTTTATGGTTTATGAAATATGTTTCAGTGCATGGAATATTGGATTGAAAACATGGCTGAATCTGACTGGTGTTTAAACCCTCTGAATATTTACAGTTGTGGGGAAATTATTGTTCTGTTATAAATCTGGTAATTTATTATTGTTCTGTGTACTGAAACATAAAGGAAAACATATTTTATGGGGCTTTAGTTACAACTGTGCAAAAACAGCAAGTTGTTCTATTAATATGAAAGAATTATATAGCATTACTTACTTTTATATTTTGTTACCAATGCTACGATCTCTACGCCAAGCCACGCACACGCCTTTTCTAAACTCCAGAGATCTGAAAACAAAATTTTATTGTGTTATTGGAACCATTTTAACAACATTGTCGACTTTGTAATTTGGTTACATTCTTGACCCCCATGAAGGAAGCTGTTATTGGCAGTTAATTATTGTTATTTCTTCTCTAAGCCTCCTTACATTAGTCTCCTCCCATTCTTTTACACTTCTATATGACATTCAGCAGAAGGGGCATATGACTTTGCTAACAGAATGCAAAAAATACAGCCTGCAAAAGTAAATGGTCAGGAATCTCTTACAAATATATTTAACACTTTAGTTCTCATTTGCCTGCATGATTTCTTATTCACCTCATGTAAATTTAAATATAGTTCACATTCACAAAGTGATACATAAATGTTATTGTGGGAAAAAAAAACAAGTCTTACCAATATATCGCACATTGTAGTCTTCATCGTAGAAGAAATCAACAACTTTATCCATATCTGCCTGTATGATTTGTTGTTTGGGATATATCTCACGCCATGTTAATTTTAAATCATATTTTAGATACTCAGTGTTATCCTGTAAGCAGGGAATGCATCCATAGTTATAGTGAATTGATAAAATAAGGATAAGTAGCGAAAATAAAGAAAAAAACAGTCTGCAGATAACTGCCATCCTGTCTCTCTCTCTACTTCTCGCTGGACTGAATCTGTAAAGTATAGCCAACAGCTTTGTGACATTGATAATTATGATCTCATAATGGTGTACTATAATGACATCATAATTGTGCACTAGCTTGGTAAACACCTGTGTTGCTTGGCAACAGTGCTACTCATTATGACATCACACAAGCTGAACAGTTATACACAGCTCTTCTCGTATATTTTACGACAAGGAGACACTTGTTTCCATATAAAGCAAAGGTGCACAGATTTCAGAATACACAGGCTACACTCATTTTGCAAGCTTATAAATGAATTGCTAGGTTTCTCTTTAGAGGCAATGCCTTTAGCAAATACTCAATGTTTGGGTAAAGTTTTCTCAGAATCAGCATCAAATTACTTTTGTTTTGTCATTATCTGGAACATTGGTGCAACATCATATTATAAGCTAGTAGAAGCTGGTATCTGTATATTAAACTCTAGATGGCAGAATGTTGTGCCAAGATAGCTTGGTTCAGCTCTGTGATTGGCTGTAGGCAATTGTAGACATTTGCTTGATTACCTTTGCATCAAACTTGGTCAACACATCAGCATCTGTGACCGTTACAGAAGCAGTTGGAAGATAGCAAGTTGAGATTGGGGGAGTTTAGACTCAAATGGTTAAGAGGCAGAACTTTATCTAAGGAAATCAAGGCCTCTTGTGTAAGGGACACCATACTTTTCATTTATATTTGTGCTTGTCTGCAATGTGTTTGAGGAGTTAACGACACTTTTAATAAAGAGTAAACACGGGTTTCCTAATAATTGCAGAACTATAAAAGGTTCTACATTTTAGGTCCCCCCTTTTCAATTTTACTGTAAATTTTTTATTTGCAAAAAAGTATCTCCTTCC
Organism: Xenopus laevis; assembly: GCF_017654675.1. Lineage (NCBI taxonomy): Eukaryota > Metazoa > Chordata > Amphibia > Anura > Pipidae > Xenopus > Xenopus laevis. The sequence continues at coordinate 108,373,562 of NC_054383.1, read as the reverse complement.
AAAGGCTCTTAGAGCCAGGTAAAATGTATGTCTTATTTTAGAATACTCTTCTGTCAACTGTCACAGTGCAAGTGTGTGGCTTTAATGTGAATATGCATGTTTTTTTTTTTCTTACCAGTGTGACTGCCCTTCTTTACTGAATAAATATTATGTTTTATATATACAGGAAGGGGAGCAAAATAATGGAGCCATGCTATATTAGGGGCACCAAATCATTTAATCTTTTTTTTCTCTGACTGACATTGTTTCATAACTCTTCAGTTTGATAATTCTTGTGATACATCTTTTAAGGAGAACAAATATCAAAATAATTGGATGGTGGTACTTTGTTAGACACCCATCAGTTTACCTTATGCCTTGGGCCAGTGCCTATAAAAAAAGAAAATGGTAGAAGGTAACCAATTTTAGTCATGGGGTTATCTAATAAATTGGCAGATTTCAGCAGATAGCAGTGTTGCTATACTGCTCCTAGTTTTCTCTTTCTTTGCACATATACAGTTAAGTCTGAAAAATAATTATACTGTTTCTGCACATACCCAGGGTGCTGCAATGAATACATAAGAAAGGCACAGAAGATGAAGACTTAGCACTCTGCTTTAAAGAACCTGGTGTTTTTTTTGTTTTCTTAGACAAAAAGGCATGCTGGCCTGGTGGGCAATATAAGTGTCAATAGTCCCTAGGAGTCCATCTAACAGTCTAACCTCCCTATTGGTTTTGACTTTAGTCCTCTTTTTAAAGGAACAGTTCGCTGTAAAAATAAAAACTGGGTAAATAGATAGGCTGTGCAAAATTTAAAATTTGTCCAATATAGTTATATAATATAGTAATATAAAATGTAATTTATAAAAGCTGGAGTGAGCAGATGTCTAACATAACAGAACACAACTGCCTGCTTTTCAACTCTCTAACTCTGAGTTAGTGAACAACTTTAAGAGCGGCCACATGGGACATAAGTGTTCAGTGAGTTTGCAATTGATCCTTAGCATGCAGGCAGTGCCGTGCTACTCTGGTCAGGCGCCCTAGGCAGGCCCGGCAGTCGTGGTGCCTGTTTCGCGTGCGCATGCGCGAATTTGCGATTGCGTGCGCATTTGCGTGTGCATGCGCACTTTTGCGCTCGCGTGCACATACGTGACTTGAAGAAGAAATGCAAAGAGTAGGGCAGAGAAGGGAACTGAACTTGGCGTAGGCGACAGAGGAGGTATGTGCCTGGCGCCCTCACAGCTTTGCGCCCTAGGCACGCGCCTACTCTGCCTACCCCTAGTTCCGGCCCTGCATGCAGGTCAGATTCAAAAGCAAACAGTTATGACCCCCCTCAAGTCACTGATTGGTTACTAATTTTATCCAGTACACACTGCTGTTTTATTATTACAGAGAGTATGGAAATAGTTTTTAAATTTAATTTTGATAAAATGGAGTCTATGGGAGATGTCCTTTCCTTAATTCAAACGTTTTGGATTATGGGTTTGCAGAGAACAGATCCCATGCTTGTAGTTCAGCAATTAAAACATTTTGAGAGAGATGTCAATTTTTTGGCAGTGCAGATGATTTGGATGGGAAGGGGGTATAACAATTAAAAAATCATGAGGAGGGTTTGGTTCCCCTTTAACTTTGTATTTATATGGCTCCACATATAGGGGGAAATTTACTAAAGGCCGAAGTGGCTAACACTGGCGAAAATTCCCCAGCGTGACGTCTTTTCGGCACTTCGCCAATTTACTAAAAGTTGCTGGTGTAATTATGCTAGTGAAGGAGATAGACTCAACTTCGCACTCTAACGCCAGGCGAATTTTTGTTCAGCCATTTTTACATATTTGCGTGATAGTTTTACATCTCATGTAAAAACTTGGCAACATGCAATGCATGTCTTGGAATTGTGCAATCAGTCAAAAGGTCATGTTTTTATAAAGCTGGTACAGATGTTTTAATAAATGTATATTGTAAATAATGAATGTTATTGAAATTATTGGTAATCAATAAATCAGATGAAAGTTGAGTGTAAGACTCGCTAGCCAAGAGATGACTTTGACATAGTTGGCCATCTTTAATATATTGCAATATATGGACAAACAATCCCTGTTTTGTTTAAAGGGTAAGGCATTTTTTTAGTAGCTGTATGCACAAAATGTCTCATTGTCCTTAATATATTGGTAATGGATTAAGTGCAGAGGATCTCTTGTATTTGTATTTATTGGAAATAGGTTTCTTTTCTAATGGAGAGGACCATTAGGGCCCCTGGCTACCAATGTGCCCCCATGGGGGGCCCTGATAATTTTTGTTTTACTGTGCCCCTTGATTTCTGATGACAGCTTTGCCTATACTACTGTATGAAGAAAAAGGGTTAAAGGATAAAGAAACCCACAGTGGATTGAATAGCTAAGTTTTTCCCTGAAATGAATGCACCAGCTGGATAATTTTCAGAAATCTCAGGGCTCATTTACAACTCACACGTGTAGTTGCATTCGCTAATTTGCTCCACACATGTGCAGTTGCAGACATGGGGGCAAATTCACTAAAGTGCGAAGCGCCTAACGCTAGCGCAAATTCGCCAGCGTGACGTCATTTCGTTACTTTGCCGATTTACTAACGGGTGCTGGCGTAAATTTGCTAGCGAAGTGGACCTACTCTAGCGCTACTTTGCACCCTTACGCCAGGCGAAGTTGCACTATGATTAAGGGACGGAACTACATTAATTCACTAACTTGCGCATTTTACTGAACGTTACCTCTTGCGCCAGACTTGCCTTCGCCACCTCAGACCAAGCGAAGTGCAATAGAGTAGATAGGGCTTGCTTCAAAAAAAGTTGAAATTTTTTCTAAGTCCCAAAAAACGCTGGCGACTTTTCCTTTTTTAAGGGTGATAGGCTGAAAAAGATCGTACATTTTTTTGGGGTACCCTCCTTCCCCCCTACATATCCTAACATATGGCACCTAAACTATACAGTGGCCACATGTGTAGGGCAATATAACACCTCTATTTTATGAAACTTTCGCAGGCTTGTGTAGTGTAATGTATTTGCTGCTACATATACGTCCATTGTACTTTAACTTGGTGCCGTATGCAAATTAGGCATCGCTAGCGTAACTGCGCTTTCCTTGACGAACTAACGCTAGCGCAACTTGATACCTTTCGCCTCCCTGAGCGCAACTTCGGATTTTAGTGAATTAGCGGCGCCCTGGCGAAGTGTGGCGAAGCCTACGCTAGCGCAACTCCGCAGGTTAGTGAATTTGCCCCTTAAGGTGCTCAGGGCCATTCACATTTCCTTGCCCTGTCACTGAGTTTCCTTGGCACCGCCGGGTCTGTCCTACCTCATCTTGTGAATTGTGGGCAGTGCACCTATTGTCCCACAAGAACCTGCATTAATAGACGCAGCATCATTCTCCCCAGAGATACAGGAGCAAACATCATATACTTTGTGTTGAAGCATAAAATACAAGGACACCTCATTTTTGCGTTTACAGGGGGGAAAACGCCAAATTGTGGGTTAAAAAATGGCGACTTTGCACTCTGCCCTCATAAGTGCTTGTACACAATGCCCCGTGCAGTGTGCAATGAGCAAAAAAGGCTACAATCTGTCATTTTTTAGTACTATATATGTTATTAAAGGAAAATGAAAACATAGAGTTATATAAAGTATAACATTACGAATGGTACCAGGAGCATGCAGAGCTAAAGGTTTATTGATAGGGGCAAATAAGGCAATACTGGGGGTTGTTGTGTGTTGTTAGGGGCACCACCTCTCCGGTTTTGCACAGGCTGTTTGGTTCAAAATTGCCTGTCTGGATTTCAGAAGTCTGAAACTGCACAGGACACTGCCCTGAGGGACACGCAATTCTGTCAATCACAGGCCATCACGTCATCATAATACCATCCTCTGACGCCATCCACTCTGCCCCTTAACACCATCTTTCTGCCAATGAAAGGTACTAACTCTGTGTGGTGCGCTTCTGGAGGGGGAAAGAAGGATGTCCATACGGCTGCTAGAGAAGCTGTCACATGCTTGATGCAGTGGATTTTGGGTTATGAAGTCGTGCTGTGAAGTGGGAGGGCCTTAAAAATGATACTTAATATATGGTTAGAGTAGGAGTCAGACTGAGCCTGCCTTAGAGAATCTGCCCGGGGGAGGGGGAGCTATTGTGTAAAATCTCTCTTACATACACTTGAAAACGGCACTAAATTTTCATTTTTAGGTTTGAGATCCCTTTAAGGTTTCGTCCTGAAGACAAAAGAGATAATGTATGGACGCCAGATGCACAATCCAAAGTAGAAAACTCACCAATTTATCACAGTCCAGGTGCTCCAGCCCCTCAGCTCCAGGGATCAGACTAACTGTATATGAAACAGGAAAAATGGGCACTCTAAGGTACCACAAAACAGGCCAGACAATGTAGTATAGTAAAAAAGTTAAAAAAAAAATCTTTTTACTATTTTACTTTCATCTTGAAAGTTTAAATTAAGGGTTTTTTTTTTTATCACTATACATTTTGTTTGGCTTTTTTTGTGGTACCTTAGAGTGCCCAAAACACATTTTTCCTGTGTCATATACATTTTGAAGACACTCTGCTTTTTTTTTTTCTTACGCCAAATGTTCTAGCAAAGGTGCAACCAACTTACATAAGGACTACACTACAGCTTTATAAATAAACTGGCTATTATGTTATCATAAAATATACTGCCTAGCTTTTGTAAATTGTGACAGCAGCATGCAGGAGTTTAGGCATGTTTGTGCCTGATGTGGTGTAGTGGCAATTTGTTCAGCACTGTGGGGAACCTGCCACTGATTGGTCTTCAAGTTAATATTGTTAAATCTTAAAGGGGTTGTTAACCTTTAAATTAACTTTTAGTATTATGTAGAGAATGATATTCTGAGACAATTTGCAATTGGTTTTCATTTTTTATTACTTGGGGTTTTTGACTAATTTAGCTTTTTATTCAGCAGCTCTCCAATCTGGTCGCTAATATACAAATTACCCTAGATACCATTGATTTGAATAAGAGACTGGAATATGAATAGGAGAGGGCCTGAATAGAAAGATGAGTAATAAATAGCAGCAATAATAATACATTTGTAGCGTGAGAGAGAAATCGTTTTTTAGAAGGGGTCCAGTGACCACCATTTGAAAGTTGTAAGGAGTTAGAAGAAAAGGCAATGCAAATACTCAAAAATAAATAATGAAGACCAATTGAAAAGCTGCTAAGAATTGGTCATTCTATAACATACTAGAAGTTAACTTAAAGATGAACCACCCCTTTAGAGGAGAAGGAAGATTTAAAATGAAATAAGCTTTATAAGAAACTTCTATATAAATACCTCAGTAAACCCTCTGGTAATGCTGCTCTGTCAAAAGAAACAAAGCATTTCTTTCCTTCTATTGTGTACAAATGAGCTTCTGTATTGCATTTCCTTCTTTCAGCTTAAACCACCAGGGCACAGGCTTGAGCATGCTCAGTTTGCACCTCTCTCTCCTCCTCCTTCCTCTCCTCCCTCAGGCATCAAGTGATGTCACACCAAGCTAATATGGCAGCTGCTATTCTAAACAAACAGAGACAGCTTCTAGAGCTGTTTACGCAAGTATGGTAAAGCATTCTACAGAATAAATATTGCATTCCAGCTTGCACTATTGTGGCAAGCTTCCTTCTCAGCTTCCATTCTTCTTTAATGGGGCTGTTCACCTTTAAATCAACTTTGATATGAGGTAGAGAGTGATAGTATACAACAACTTGCAATTGGTCTTCATTTTGTATGTATGGTTTTTGAATTATTTTCAGTAGCTCTCCAGTCTGGAAAATCAACAGCTATCTGGTTGTTAGGGCCCAAATTTCCATAGCAACCAAGCAGTGGTGTAAGTGAAAACTGGAGTATGAATAGTAGAGGGCCTGAATAGAATGATAACATGTAACAATAACAAAATTTTAGCCTCACAGAGCAATAGTTTTTGGCTTTTGGGGTTTTTCAGTGTAGCTTTATAGTTTGCAATCTGGTAGCTAGGGTCCGAATAATATGTTTTTTTTTCTATTTTACGCACCTCCTAAAAGTTCATCATTGCCAAATGTAAGTCTAAAGAATTGTATGTGCCAACCACTCCATTATCAACAACTTGTATTTGCTGCTACATATACATCCATTGTACTTTAACTTGGTGCCGTATGCAAATTAGGCATCGCTAGCGTAACTGCGCTTTCCTTGACAAACTAACGCTAGCGCAACTTCGATACCTTTCGCCCCCCTGAGCGCAACTTCGGATTTTAGTGAATTAGCGGCGCCCTGGCGAAGTGTGGCGAAGCCTGCGCTAGCGCAACTCCGCAGGTTAGTGAATTTGCCCCTTAGGGTACTCAGGGCCATTCACATTTCCTTGCCCTGTCACTGAGTTTCCTTGGCACCGGCGGGTCTGTCCTACCTCATCTTGTGAATTGTGGGCAGTGCACCTATTGTCCCACAAGAACCTGCATTAATAGACGCAGCATCATTCTCCCCAGAGATACAGGAGCAAACATCATATACTTTGTGTTGAAGCATAAAATACATGGACACCTCATTTTTGCGTTTACAGGGGGGAAAATGCCAAATTGTGGGTTAAAAAATGGCGACTTTGCACTCTGCCCTCATAAGTGCTTGTACACAATGCCTCATGCAGTGTGCAATGTGCAAAAAAGGCTACAATCTGTCATTTTTTAGTACTATATATGTTATTAAAGGAAAATGAAAACATAGAGTTATATAAAGTATAACATTACGAATGGTACCAGGAGCATGCAGAGCTAAAGGTTTATTGATAGGGGCAAATAAGGCAATACTGGGGGTTGTTGTGTGTTGTTAGGGGCACCACCTCTCCGGTTTTGCACAGGCTGTTTGGTTCAAAATTGCCTGTCTGGATTTCAGAAGTCTGAAACTGCACAGGACACTGCCCTGAGGGACACGCAATTCTGTCAATCACAGGCCATCACGTCATCATAATACCATCCTCTGACGCCATCCACTCTGCCCCTTAACACCATCTTTCTGCCAATGAAAGGTACTAACTCTGTGTGGTGCGCTTCTGGAGGGGGAAAGGAGGATGTCCATACGGCTGCTAGAGAAGCTGTCACATGCTTGATGCAGTGGATTTTGGGTTATGAAGTCGTGCTGTGAAGTGGGAGGGCCTTAAAAATGATACTTAATATATGGTTAGAGTACGAGTCAGACTGTGGCTGCCTTAGAGAATCTGCCCGGGGGAGGGGGAGCTATTGTGTAAAATCTCTCTTACATACACCTGAAAACGGCACTAATTTGCCTTATGGACTATTTTAGAAAGCTGTTTTATACTCTGTCTAATGGCAAATTTTCATTTTTAGGTTTGAGATCCCTTTAAGGTTTCGTCCTGAAGACAAAAGAGATAATGTATGGGCGCCAGATGCACAATCCAAAGTAGAAAACTCACCAATTTATCATAGTCCAGGTGCTCCAGCCCCTCAGCTCCAGGGATCAGACTAACTGTATATGAAACAGGAAAAATGGGCACTCTAAGGTACCACAAAACAGGCCAGACAATGTAGTATAGTAAAAAAGTAAAAAAAAAAAATCTTTTTACTATTTTACTTTCATCTTGAAAGTTTAAATAAAGGGTTTTTTTTATTACTTTACTTTTTGTTTGGCATTTTTTTGTGGTACCTTAGAGTGCCCAAAACACATTTTTCCTGTGTCATATACATTTTGAAGACACCCTGCTTTTTTTTTTTCTTACGCCAAATGTTCTAGCAAAGGTGCAACCAACTTACATAAGGACTACACTACAGCTTTATAAATAAACTGGCTATTATGTTATCATAAAATATACTGCCTAGCTTTTGTAAATTGTGACAGCAGCATGCAGGAGTTTAGGCATGTTTGTGCCTGATGTGGTGTAGTGGCAATTTGTTCAGCACTGTGGGGAACCTGCCACTGATTGGTCTTCAAGTTAATATTGTTAAATTTTAAAGGGGTTGTTAACCTTAAAATTAACTTTTAGTATGATGCAGAGAATGATATTCTGAGACAATTTGCAATTGGTTTAAATTTTTTATTAGTTGGGGTTTTTGACTAATTTAGCTTTTTATTCAGCAGCTCTCCAATCTGGTCGCTAGTGTACAAATTACCCTAGATACCATTGATTTGAATAAGAGACTGGAATATGAATAGGAGAGGGCTTGCATATAAAGATGAGTAATAAATAGCAGCAATAATAGTACATTTGTAGCATTTTTTTTTAGAAGGGGTCAGTTGTAAGGAGTTAGAAGAAAATGGCAAATACTCAAAAATAAATTCTAGAACATACTAAAAGTTAACTTAAAGATGAACCACCCCTTTAGAGGAGAAGGAAGATTTAAAATGAAATAAGCTTTATAAGAAAGGTCTATATAAATACCCCAGTAAACCCTCTGGTAATGCTGCTCTGTCAAAAGAAACAAAGCATTTCTTTCCTTCTATTGTGTACAAATGAGCTTCTGTATTGCATTTCCTTCTTTCAGCTTAAACCACCAGGACACAGGCTTGAGCATGCTCAGTTTGCACCTCTCACTCCTCCTCCTTCCTCTCCTCCCTCAGGTAGGAAGTGATGTCACACCAAGCTAATATGGCAGCTGCTATTCTAAACAAACAGAGACAGCTTCTAGAGCTGTTTACGCAAGTATGGTAAAGCATTCTACAGAATAAATATTGCATTCCAGCTTGCACAATTGTGGCAAGCTGCCTTGTCAGCTTCCATTCTCTTTTAATGGTGCTGTTCACCTTTAAATAAACTTTGATATGAGGTAGAGAGTGATATTCTACAACAACTTGCAATTGGTCTTCATTTTGTATGTATGGTTTTTGAATTATTTTCAGTTGCTCTCCAGTCTGGAAAATCAACAGCTACCTGGTTGCTAGGGCCCAAATTTCCATAGCAACCAAGCAGTGGTGTAAGTGAAAACTGGAGTATGAATAGGAGAGGGCCTGAATAGAATGATAAAACGTAACAATAACAAAATTGTAGCCTCACAAAGCAATAGTTTTTGGTATTTGGTGTTTTTCAGTGTATATTCAGCAGCTCTCCAGTTTGCAATCTGGTAGCTAGGGTCCAATAATATGTATTTTTTCTATTTTCTGCACTTCCTAAAAGGTCATCAATGCCAAATGTAAGTCTAAAGAATTGTATGTGCCAACAACTCCATTATCAACAACATTAAATTATCCAAACGAAAGGAACTACCAGAAGAGTTATTAATGTCGCACCATCAGTGTAAAGTAAATTATGTGTGATAAGGAAAAAAGGAAAATGCAATCACTTTAATTCATACGTGAAAAATTATTCAACGCTACAAAAATTAATTGGTATATAACGTATAAATCTGTGTATCAATCAATTCATTGCTTGATTCATTAAATATAAAGTGCATCCAGTTAATAAAGTGCCATATGTTAATTAATCTCAACTGTCTCCTAAATAGGTCTCATTCAGCAAAAATCATGTGCTTTAACAAATTAAAACCTAATATTTAATGACTGTTAAAAACGTTCGAAGTGTTGATCTGGTATTCATTTGCTAATGCTAACTAGCAGTGATTGTTGTATAAATTCCAACAAGATCTTACAGACTGATATATATAAATATATTGTGGCCTAATCCCTATGACTTTTCCTATAGCACCTCTAGCCCATTCAGGAGCCCAAATTATTGGCTATGTTACATTATATTCCTGCTAACACGCATCATCCAGATTGGTGCGTTTTTTATTTTTGAGCTCAACATTGTTTAAACCACCCAGATTCTCTTCATCCCATTCCCCTACATGTAACATTCCCAATTGCATTAACGAGTGAAATTAAAGTTTTTTTGTAAGAGCTCTGCTCCTGACCAGCTTTTTGCCCACGAGGGTTTTATCAAAAAAAAAAAAGCCTTTTATTTACATTGATTGATACACAGATTTGACACAAATGAACTTTCATATGGTATATAACAATTAATTTTTGTAGAGTTTAATACTTTTTAAATTATGAATTAAAGTGAATAATTCTTTCCTTATCCAATTTACTTTACACGGATGGTGTGACATTAATAACTCTTCTGTTAGTTCCTTTCTTTTGGATAATTTAGGGCCCAAATTGCCCTAGCAACCATGCATTGATTAGAATAAGAGACTGGAATATAAATAGGAGAGGGTCTCAATAGAAAGATGAGGAATAAAAAGCAACAACAACAAAACATGTGTAGCTTTAGAAAGTGTTTTTAGTTGGGGTTAGTTAGAAAGCACAAGAGAGTCAGAAGACAAAGGCAAATAATTAAAACACTATAAAAAAGTAATAATAAAGACCAATTCAAAAGTTGCTTAGAATTGGCCGTTCTATAACATGCAAAAATGTAACTCAAAGGTGAAACACCCCTCTAAATCTTCCCCTAAGTGGCATAATCATTAATCTGTGTGCTGATAATGATTATAAATGGATGACTTGCAATGTTCAATGTTCAGCATTAGATGTCAGCAGAGATTAAAAATGAGGACTTAAAAATGCACTTTCCGATGTAGATTTTATATTATGGTAGTGAATTAATACTGTATGTTCAACTTTACGTAGGCACATGAGGAATATCATGTTTCAGATAGAGAGCAGATTTCTGGCCTTTGACAGTATAGTATCTCCTCCCATTCATATGTCCAATATTAACTTATCATGAAGGCCAAACATGAAATGTGTGAGCCCTGTCTGAAATATTTTTTTTTTTAACCCAATAGAAATGTTTTGCCACCACCAGGATTATTTATATCTTAGTTGGGATCAAGTACAAGGTACTATTTTATTATGACAGAGAAAAAGGAAATCATGTTAAAACATTTAAATTATTTGATTATAAAGGCGTCTATGGGAGATGGCCTTTCCATAACTCGGAGATTTATGGATAACAGGTTTCCAGATAATGGATCCAATACCTGAATTATACTGAAGAGTCTGGTTGGGGTTTATTGGTGGAGTTGATTAATATGCTAGAGCAATTTAGCTTCTTTTTTGTAAGTGAGCCTTTTCTGTATCTCAAAACACTGAGAATAGGAGGGCAACAATGAGGATATAACCAATAATTCTACAGTTGGGGTGGTTCTGATTTTATAGCTCTAACAAATAGATTGCAGGGATTATAGTTGTGACAGCCAGTGTTGCTAGTGGTTCCCTCCTCTGGAATTTTGCATACCTCGCAGCTCACTGCTCTCTGTCCCAGATCTCTTTAAATATCCCATGTTGCCAAGCTTGTCCTTGATTCATCTCAGCATGCTGCTTGTAGCAAAAAAATCCAGTACGGCCATGCATTCCATTGTGGAACACACAACTATCTTTGATTTTTTTTTTAGTAGCCAGGCAGAGAGAGAGACATCCAAGCAGTATTAAAGCAGTAGGAATGAATAACTTTGGTGTTGGTATAAGGGAAAATGATATCATACTTACCGTAATTTTCCTTTCCTGGTCCTCTCCATGTCATAACTTTACAGGGATAGGCCCTCCCTCTCCTAATTACAGAACCCACCCCTTAATTTATAAATACTTACCCTCTGACCCCTGTTCGGCATCAAGTATCAAGTTCGTAAAACATCCAAGATTACCAGGGTAGGGGAAACCATGACATGGAGAGGACAAGGAAAGGAAAATTACCCTAAGTAAGATACAATTTTCCCTTTTCCCCAGTCCTCTCCATGTCATAACTTTACGGGATGTAGCAAGTTACCAGTCCCCGGGTGGGAAGAAATAATCCATCAAACGAGATAATGCAAAAATAATTTAATTGATAGAAGAGGCTGAAGCTGAACAATTTTAGAGCCAAAAACTGAGTATTCAGAGGCCATGAAGTCCAGTTTATAATGAGAAATGAAGGTGCAAGGTGTAGACCAAGGCGCTGCCCGGCAAATCACTTCCAGAGGAACCCCCTCTTCAGCCGCCCAAGATGTTGGGTGACCCCTAGTTGAGTGAGCCTTAACCCCTACCGGTTCTGGGAGATCCGCAGATGAATATGCCTTCTTGATAACCCATCAGATCCAATGGGAAATGGCTAGAGAAGAAGTTGCATTACCCTTTCTTGAGCCTGAGGGAATAATGAAGTCTATCCGATTTCCTGATGGAATCGGTTCTCCTGCAGTAGACTCTAATATTTTCTGCCACATCCAGCGTATGTAGATCTGGAGAGATTGACTCTTCCAAAAATGATGGCAAGACCAGTTCATCTCTGAGATGAAAAGGCGAAAACACCTTGGGTTTGAAAGAAGAGTTCTCAGTGTGCTAATAGAAAGATTCTTCTCAATTCCGGCCTGTAAAAACTCCAACACTTCAGTTATTAAGACTGGCAAGTCTGCAGAAGTATCTCGACCCTTGGAGAATATGTCCCAGATTCTTGAATATCTTGAATTTGTGGAAATTTTTCTTGATCCTAACAAGGTTTGGACTACACTCTGTGAAAGACCTTGAGACTCTAAATTCTGCCGCTCAATCTCCATGCAGTGAGTATCAGAGGACCTGGATCTGCATGGACAAACGGACCCTAAAGTTAGAAGATCTTCCGAGACTGGAAGTCTCCATGGTGGATCTCTTGAGAGTTGAAGAAGATCCGTGAACCATGGTCTCCACGGCCAAGCTGGGGCAATGCATATCACCTCTGCTTGGTCTTGCTTGATCTTCTGAATTACTGTCTGAATCAGAGGAATAGGAGGAAAGACATAACATAAATGATGAGTCCATTTCTGAGTCAGAGCATCCACTGCTAAGGCTCTTGGATCCGGTTCCCTCGAGAAGAAGAGGGAACAGTTGGAGTTGCCATGAGATCTCTCTGATATTCTGATTTAGACACCAATTGTGTCTTCCCACTGCAAATCTTCTGAGGAAATCTGCAGCATTGTTTAACTTCCCTGGAAGATACACCGCCGTAAAATCTAGTAGAGTTGATTCTGCCCAATGAAAGATTTGTTCTACCTCTTCCAGTAGAAGAGAACTTCTTGTATCCCTTGTCTTCATATATAAGCCACTGCTATAGTTTTGTCACATCTTATCCTTAGTCTTGTGCCTTTGAGTTGGTCCTGAAAATATAGACACGCCTGAAGAATGGCTCTTAACTCTAAGACGTTTGATGGCTCTCTTGACCAAAGAGGTGGCCATTTTACTTGAGCTACCTGGGAACCAAGCTGAGCCCCCCAACCTTCTCCTGAAGTGTCTGTGGTCATAATCACCCAGGATCTTGGGAACAGCTCGTGACCTTGAGACAGGTGTTGAGGAACCAACCACCAGTGTAGCTGTGGGTTTAGTGAAGGGCAGATCTCTATCTGCTGATTCTTGCTCCAACCGTCCCACTGCTGAATGAACACATATTGTAATTGGCTCATTCTCCAATAAGCCCAAGGCACCAGACCGATGGTAAAAGACCCAGGATCTTTAAGCATGTTGCTGCCGTGATGCTGGGACACCCGAGAATGGACCTGACTTCTCCAATCAAAGCTTCTTGTCTTTCTCTGGACAGAGAAATCATCCCCTTCCTGGAATCTAAGACTGCGCCTAAGAATTGTAGAATTTCTGATGGCACCAGTTGGCTCTTTATTAAGTTCAGGCTCCAGCCATGGGACTTCAGGACGTCCTGATTGATCAGCTGCACCTGAGAAGAAGCTAAAATGATGAGGTTGTCCAGATAGTGAAACACTCGAATTCCCTGTCATCGCAGTTGAGCTATTAGAGTCACCATGACTTTTGAGAAAACTCTTGGAGCTGTGGCCAGTCCAAAAGGAAGACACCGGAATTGAAAGTGCTCTTTTAGAGGTTCTCAGGAACCTCTGGTCCTCTCTGTAAACCGGTATATGATGATAAGCGTCTCTGATGTCCAGGGAGCACATCCAATCTCCTGGAGTGATGGCTGCCCTGACTGAATCAATGGATTCCATCCTGAAGCGTTGAACTCTCAGAGCTCGATTGACCAATGTTAGATCTAGGATCGTACGCCATGCTCCAGAGTGTTTCTGGACTATGAAGAAGACTGAATAATTCCCTAATCCTCTTTCTTCTCTCGGGACCCATGAAATGATCCTTTGGTCTTTCAGTGTTGAGAGACATGACTGAAGGGCTATTTTCTTTTTATTGGGCAGGACAGAAGAGGAGACTGTCGACAAAGGGGAACAGGAAGATGCTTGAATTCCAATCTGTAGCCTTCTTGAATGATACGCAGGATCCATTTGTCTGCTATGGACCTTTCCCAGGCGGTTCGAAACAGCATCAATCTTGCGCCTACTGTTTGCCCCTGGGGAGCACCACCTTCAGAACTGTTTCCTAGGATTGCCAGAAGATCTTCCTCTGGACGACCTGAAGAATCCTGATTGTCCCCCTCTCCAGTTGGCTGATCTTGTTCCAACCGTCCAAGTATCTCCCTTGGAACAAAATGAGTGCTGTTCATATGATGGAGACCTTGCTCTAAAAGCGCCTCTACCTCTGGCCATTTATTAGGAAATCTCCTCTTTCTTTTCTGTGGTAACAGTTGACTTTTGCCACCAGATTTTTTTGAAATCAGATCCTCAAATTTATTTTCCAAATAATGACTGGCCTTGAAATGGTAAGGAGCATAGAGCGAATTTAGAGGCTGCATCCGCTTCCCATGACCTAAGCCACAATGCTCTCCTTGCTGAAACAGAGAGGGACAAGGATCCGGAGGCGAGGCGTATTCATTCATCAGAAAGGATGATCCCAGCTTGATCTCCTTCAATCCATCTATAATCTCGACTCTATCGCAACCTTCCCTCAGTGCTGATTCAATATTGGACAACCACACTTCCAGGGCATGACTAGTGACAGTCCTGCCATGGCTGGCTTCAGGGATTCCCCTGCCACAAAAAAAGCCCTCTTTAAATTGGTTTTCAAAAGTCTGTCCATAGAATCCTTTAACGTTGCCTGGTCTTCAATGGGTAGAACTGTATTTTTTGACAGATTAAGGACAGGAGCGACGTTAGGAAGAGTCGCTATATCCTTCATATCATCTTCCTTAAATGGGTAAAGTTTGTTAAAACGTGCTTGAGTTGAGCTACATTTTGATACTGACTCCCATTCGGATTTAACCAGGTCCAAGACTTCCTGGTGTAAAGGAAAAGCTTGAGCTGAACCTTTGGTCTTGGGAAGAAAAGAAGATGAGGATGCCTGTTCCTCCTGCTGTAGGTCTAGTGAGACCCTTACAGCTTTGATCACAGGTAACTAAGGCAAAATCAAAGGATGACTGTAGGTCATCTTCCTCAGTAGAATCTGATTCAAGAACCGAGCCTGTACATATCTCTCCTTCCTCTTCTGGAACTATGGAGACTCTTGTAGGTCCTCCTATCTCTTTTGATGCTGCTTGCACTTCCTTGGCCACTTTTCTTTAATCCAGGCCAGGATATCAGAATTGGGGCCAGAAGACTGCCCTGCTTCCGTATTCAGGCATGATTGGCATAATTTTTTGTCCGGAAGAAGTGCTTCAGAGCATCCTAGGCATTGGACCTGTGTTTGAACATTATCCTCTCTGGGAATGAACTGTTCTTGGGATCTTTCTCTCGATCTGGATGGCTTCATTGCACTGCCAGAAAAAGAGG
This sequence comes from Xenopus laevis, assembly GCF_017654675.1. Classification (NCBI taxonomy): domain Eukaryota; kingdom Metazoa; phylum Chordata; class Amphibia; order Anura; family Pipidae; genus Xenopus; species Xenopus laevis. The sequence goes on along the minus strand of NC_054383.1, from coordinate 108,358,001 downwards.
AAATAGTTAAAAAATCTCCTGGGAACTGCTAGATAGCATCCCTTACCGGACTTGTGGTCTTAGGCAATGACCCCTTCCCTTATTAGAACTGTTGTTTTTTTTATAACCTTAACCAGGGGTGTAGACTCTCTGGTGATGGCGGTTAGAACATACCAGGTACTGGGGAAAAAACCTGACCACAGAAAAACAAAAAGACAAAATTGAGGCCACAGGCAAATCACTATATAGGCCTGAGCAGGTCCCTTCATCCCCTAGGTACTGTTCCTCTACATACCGAGCTCTTAGGAGGACAGCAATCTATGAGCAGCATCTGTGACAGTGAGCATGCAAGAACTTAGGCGCTGCTTCCTTAAGAAGGGCTGGGAAGCCCCTCCCCCTAGAAAGCGTCGCTCCCATTGCGGTACCATACTGTGTACCATCATGGAAAGGAAGTGCGGACATTACTCAGAGAGTCCCGGAAGACAAGTACAGAGCAACGCGTCTCCCTGCTCCTGAAGAAGGGAAAAATGACCCGCTTCTTAACCAGAAGCGGAGAGCTTCCGAATCCGACTCTTATCTGGAAGTAACTGAAGGTCCTACCTGCCGCCACCCCCCCTGCTCCCTGAAAATATTTTTTAATTGGGCGGAAGGAACCCACGCCGCCGGACACCAGCGCTGGCCGGTTGGGCGAGGGAGAGCAGGGAGACCACAGCTGGGCCTATCGGTTCCGTATATGAGGACCCACTGTAGGAGAAAAAGGTCTGTCATGGACCAAAAAAAACTCTGTCTCTGGGACGCTGACAGCAGCCCCATGGTACACCCCTGAAAACAAGAACAACAAGCTCCTGACCGGAGCTAGGAGAGAAAAATAGAGAATCCAAAAAAAGACACAGAACAGGGGTCAGAGGGTAAGTATTTATTAATTAAGGGGTGGGTTCTGTAATTAGGAGAGGGAGGGCCTATCCCCGTAAAGTTATGACATGGAGAGGACTGGGGAAAATGCCTGTGGAAGGGTAGGTGAGGGAATGCTTTCAGTCTATCCATTTCTGCATTCATCCTAATTGAATGTCTGGAGCTAATCGAGTGCTTATTGGCCATTTCTAAAGTGATCCGTTTCAGTAGTAACTATAGTAATTATACTGGTATGTCTGGGGTGAATATGATTGTCCATTTTACGTAGTATTATGCTGTAACATCCTGGGTAATATGCAAATTATCCAATTTCTGTAGCAATTCTACTTGCATGTCTGTGGTATGTTTCGGTAAAATGGGTGAGGTATTTAGGGGTGTGCTCACAAAGTGCATGTAACCAAAAAAAAAATTCCAAAGTCCATAGCTCTTTAATAAATTATTTTATTATTTTTCTAAGACCTGTAGGTGCTGATATATATATACACAAGTTTTCCTATAATATTGATAAATAACCCCCTAAATGATATTCTATTGTAACTTCTAATGCAGCATATGAGGATATGGCCACAGGTCTTTGATCTGTTATCCGGAAACCCGTTATCCAGAATACTCAGAATTATTGGAAGGCTATTTCCTATAGACTCCATTATAAACAAATAACTCACATTTTTAAAAATAATTTCCTTTTTCTCTGCAGAAAACTCAATCAATTAGATTGTTCACTTAAAATTCACTGATTCGAGTTATGAGTTTATTCAAGTTTTAAAAACCTCACAAAGCTCAAAAATTCAGCCTTTGATAAATAACCCCTAAATGTTGATAAATCACCACTAGTGGTGCCAACTTATTGGCTCATGTGCAAGCATTACTCACAGCTGAGAATATGTGATACAAGAGTGTAGGTTTTCCATAGTTTGCTCAACAATATTAATATGCAGTAAAATGTAACCGAAAAGACTTTCTGGTAGCCAAGAATTCTTTTTTATTTTCTCCTACATAGCAGAATTGCATATTCTGGGCCCTATTTACATTAGTAACAAAGATAAATAAACTTTGAAGCTCAACTCAGCACCAATACACCATAACCATCAAATGGCAATCTTTATTACAGGTATGGGACCTGTTATCCAGAATTCTCAGGACCTGGGGTTTTCCGGATAACAAATTTTTCTGTAATTTGGATCTTCATAGCCTAAGTCTACTAGAAATTAATGTAAACATTAAATAAACCCAACATGCTGGTTTTGCTTCCAATAAGGATACATTTTATCTTAGTTTAGATCAAGTACAAGGTACTGTTTTATTATTACAGGGAAAAAGGGTATTCATTTTTAAAATTGTGGATTATTTGGATAAAATGGAGTCTATGGGAGATGGCCTTTCTGTAATTCAGAACTTTCTGTAAAACAGGTTTCCTGGTAACGGATCCAACACCTGTACCACATTCCACCAAATATGAATAAAGCAAAAGTCAAATGAAATCAATTAAAAAACTAACCGTACCCGATTCCCAACAAACCAAAATATAAACAAATAATTTGCCTGGTAATGTGTGCACTAATTTGCAATCCTTAATCTGATTGTTGAGTTTTTGCCATTAACAAATGTATGAATGCAGGTATGAATAATAATACCTGCAAGATCAGTAAGAAAACACAAAGAAGTGAACCTTATATTGGGAATAACGAAAATAGCATTTGTACTGTATAATTAAATTTATTGCTAAATAATATAGAATTTAAGGCACTCCATGGAGAATTCAGTAAACTAGTACAGGAACTATGCATTATAGGTATTCCTTACGGAGAAAACACTTTCATCAGTTGGACCTTAGGGCATTAAAGCAATTAAAAAACCTTTTTCCTTAACACTAATTACTGATTTTAGATTTGTTTCGTTAGTCAGGTCTTGAGGGAACAACATTTTAATTATGGCCCTGAATGCCGCCTAAACACAACACAAACAATAATATTTGATTGTACCTTAAGGGATGTAGATTAGAATGCAATGTATTAAATATGATGACATAAGGCATACACATGTTATCTCAGCTCCGTGCCTGCCAATTTGAGCCTGATTTGCAATGCAGTTGAAGTTTAGGTTTTTTCTAATTGATAGTTTATTAATTTAGCATAGTTTATTTATTTCACTGTAAATAATGCAAAAGCTTTCACCCTCCTGGTCAGAATCAAGTGCTGCTGTTTGAACAGTCCCCTCATATTACAAACTAGCCTCCTGCTTTCTGTCGTTGGTAACCTGAAATTCCAACCGGAACAGTTCCTATCTTTTAAGCATATATGGCATAATCAGGTCAGATAATCTAGAATGTTTTAATCCCCACCACCGGTAAAACTATAACATTGACCAACTACAAGAAAAGATGGAAGGTTCAAACTATATTTGAAAGGTAATACGGGGTAAAGCAAACTTGACACTCCTACCCTACGTTAATTATTAATATCTACAATATACTAATTACAATACCCACTGCTCCAAAATGCGCTCCTTGCCCTTCTAGTTGCGCTCACCGCTGCTCAGTTCTTTCAAACTCCAGGTCAAAATCAAGGGCTGTTGTGCCTAATGATGCAGGGGAATCTTGGAGTTACCCCCAGCTACTGACCTGGCGCTAGCTCCACGGTTCCCTTTGTGCCCAGCCTCAATAGATGCTGAACACATGCACCTAAAGAATCGGGTGTAGACGTCACTTGCTTATAGGGATGCACCAAATACAGTATATGCACCCCTAATTTGCATATGCAAATTTGGATTTGGTTCGCTATTGGCCGAATCTTTCTCAAAGGATTCGGGGGTTCGGCTGAATCCAAAACAGTGGATTCGGTGCATCCCTACTTGCTTGTGAAACATCAGAAATGATATCAGACAGACTTTTGCGTAAAGTGGATCAGCCCTCGGAAACTACTACGGACACTAAAATTCCTGCATTGTGGGAAAAACATGGTGTTGAGCTCAAAATCTTAGCTTGCTCATTGCACTTGCAGGTATGAATGCAGAGCTGCCTTTTTTTGGGGAGTTATCAGATTTTGGGCTTCGTGCCCCAGCCTCCCGTCACTCTTAAGCATTCCCACAATTTGATAATTTATTTTTACAATTTCAGACAACTTGTGAGTGAAAATCCGATAGCACAAAATCTTTTTCTTCAGGAGAGTTTCTGCGCAAGTGTGTGACATTATGTCCATAGAAGTCACTTCCAGATTCCCCGGGAGAGCCCATTCATAGGTTGACCCTATAAGCCCAATCTTTTTATGTGTCTCCTTCCCTGAAAAGACCTTCTTGGACCAAATCGACTTGCATTTGTTTAGCAGGAGGTGAGACTTGGGTGCAAAGCAAAGTAGGGTTGAACTTGTCTTTCATCTATCTTCTCCTGAATTCTGTGATCTATTTGAATGCTCAATTTCTTGAAATCTATGTGGCCACCATCTCAACCAGCATGAGTTCATCACATAGTTAGTCCACCAACAGTGAACTGAATAGTTTCAACTGGTGTCCATTACCCACCTTTAGAACTCAGATGCATACTCTGCAACAGAATCATCTGCTTTGGAAAGATGTAATAAGACTGCTTCAGCTGTCATCCTCCAATTAGGGGCTTAAAAAATCAGGCTGATAACAGGTCAGCAGCAAGGATGGAAATAGAGATATCATCCTGTGTTAAAATATGTATTAATGGGATAAGAGGTTATACTCATAAGGGACATTGCTAAAAACAGAGAAAGCCCAGAAAAAAAGTGACTAAGAAGGTCTCAGTTATGAAGAAGTTGGAATTGTTTATACTGAAAAGATTCAATTAAGGGGGAATATGTATAAATATATTATGAGAACACAAAAACTCATTGATGCTTTACTCATTCCAGAGGACAAAAGAGCATTCATTGAGATTTAAAAAAAAAAAAAAAAAAAGATTTAATTTTAAGGGTAAGTGCTGTTTTATTACATAAGATTTGTAGGAGTTGTGGAATTCTCTCACTGAAGAGTTTAGATTGGTCCTTTTAGATTTTTTTTCCCCTCAGAGCAAAATAGAAGATGGATTGATATGGGTTTTTCACTAGATCAACTAGAAGTCAGATTCACCTCATCTACAATATTAGTTTGTTTTTTTACCATTTATTAACATTCATAACCCATAACATCAATGTATCATGATTAAAATGTTGCATTCAAAGAACATATATTTAACTGCTGTTATAGGGATATAAAAACATAAAGGTTAAAACAAAAAGGGTTGTTTACAATATGAAAGGTTGTGCACAAAGTGCAAACAATAAGAGCAATATGCACACTGCCTTTCTTCAATGTAGAATAGCCGTTTTAGAGCATTGACACCTGTGGCTACCTCCTTGAATATCATTTTGCCTGCATTCGCCAGAGTTGTATTCAAGATGGGGACAAGACCATTTTATGGTGATGGTGGAGGAGAGCAGATAAACAGTACCCTCTTATATCTCAAACTAGCCTCCTGCAGTCTATCATTGGTAACCTGAAATTCCCACCGGGACAGTGCCTATCTTCTATACGCCCCAAATCATGTAGGTCTCAATAAAAAATAGATTGCATAAAACAGCTCATATGTAAAAACCATGCTTCATGCAAATAAACCATTTTAAGAATTATATATGTTTTTATTCGTATGTGCCATTGTGTAATCCTAAATAGAAAATTGCCATTCAAAAAATATCAGGGCCGCCCCCTTGGATCCTGGATTCATGATGCACACAAACAAATCATACATGTTAGGTCACATGAGCCAATTAACAGACAGAGTTCTGTCATTTGCTCCCATACTTCTTCCTGTTGCAGTTAGAGCTGCAGTGTTTCTGGCCAGGTGATCTATGAGGCAGCACAGGGAATATCATAAAATAGGGGCTCAAGGGAAAAGTTGTAAGAGGGCAATATTTACTTTAATATATATTCCAGTTTGGTAAGATTATTTAATATGCCACTCAATATGATGTAAACTCTCTGTTTACTTTAACTAAGCCTCTGCTTAAAGCCAATAGGAGGCTTTTTATTATGAAAATGAAAAAAAGTGTAACTCCCACAAATTCCCCATAACAGGGGAACCCGTTATCCAGAAAGCTCCGAATTACGCAAAGGCTGTCTCCCATAGACTCAATTTTATCAAAATAATCAAAAATTTTAAAATTATAAAAATCTTTTTTCTCTGTAGTAATAAAACAGTAGGTTGTACTTTTTTCTTAGCGTTTTTTGTGGTTTTTACATCTAGGGAGTTATTTATCAAAGGTCGAGAAAACTTCTTATTACAAGTTGATTTAACTGAGGTGATTGTTTCTTACCCATCAATTTGCTTCAGCTGCATTCATTGGAGAAAATGTAAAGCGCTTTTCTGACATAATTATATAGTTATGATTATGGTCTAGAAAATTAACAAACAAGCGAAAGTTGTGCTCACCACTAGTTTTTAAAACGACGTCAAAAACTAGTGGTGAGCACAACTTTCCCTTGTTTATTATAGTTCTACAGGAGCAGTGACCAGCTCCATGTTGTAGCTTCCACCCTCTCCAACTATAGTCAGGTGATCCAACTGGTTTCTAATAAAAGGGCAGCCAAGTTTGGGAGTTTTACTTTGAAAGCAGCAAGTAAGTTGCAGGTAAAACGTATTCGTCCCTTTTATAAAATGTATAATGAAACTATAGAATTCTTAATGAATCAGATGAAAATTGAGCATAGGACTGGCCAGATATGGGATGACTTAAAAGGAGATAATGACTGGTGCTATATATATAGAGAGAGAGAGAGAGAATGATGATCCCCAACCAGTAGCTCGTGAGCAACATGTTGATCCCCAACCCCTTGGATGTTGCTCCCAGTGGCCTCAAAGCAGGAGCAAAGCAAAAACACAATGGTGTTTCTTTAACTTGCTGCTGTTTCTTAATTGGACGGCTCTAGCAACAGCTGATTTGGTGTGCAAGCTGCCTTTGGATAATCTGCAGGTCTATGAGAAGGATGGAGACATTCTAATAGGAGGGTTTGTCCCTGTGCATCTGAGACCTGACAACAATAGAGTAGATTTTACCAAAAAGCCTGACTCGGCAAAATGTGACAAGTAATGAATTATTTCAGTTCTCATATATACTGTATATAAATATCTATTATTAATATACATTTTATTTTTCATATAATAAATTACACAATTTATTTGTATTATCGTTCCAGTTCAGATTATGATTTAATTTGTTTTGTATGGTGCCAGAGGTTTGTTGGTCTGTCATGCGTAATGTAATGTGTATGTAATTTATGTACCTATGTTGTTTCTTGTGACCCTTTCATAACTTTCATAACTATGCCTCTATATACAAATAATATATACAAGTGAATACAGAATTGACAAACTTTATTTTCACCCTTTTATAAATATGAACTTTATTCTACATATGTGTCACTGTAGTACAGGTATATGACCTGATATCCAGAATGCTTGGTACCTGGGGATTTTTTGTTTGGATCACCATACTTTGTCAAATAAAAATTATTTAAACATTAAATAAATAATTAATTAATTAAATAACCCCAATAGGATTGTTTTGGCTTCAATAGGGATGACTTCGATTTTGGTTGAGCTCTAGAACAAGGTACTCTATGGGAGGTGGCTTTCTGGATAATGGGTTTCCAGATAAGGGATCCCATACCTGTACTCTGAACTAGGTGTTATTATACATGTTTGATGGTGGCAGAAATAGCTTTTAGATGGTAAATTATGCCAGGGAAGTATTTAGCCCCATAGTATATAATTTAAAACAATGCTATGATCTAAATACTAGCATTTAACCAGAGTAAAGGCAGCCAAGCTGGTGTATGCTATCCAGTCATCAATTAGCATTTCCAAGAGAATATTGCCAGACCTGTGAGCGCACCTATGAGTCCAGGCAATTGAAAATGGTTTCAAACATTTTTTTTACCTGCTGAGCTGAAAATGACATGCGATGCCTAAATGCCTAGAATCACTCTGTGTGCATTACTCAAACAGTAGCCCTTACTATTCCTTGAGTAAAATTAAATAAACCTGAATGTCATTACATTTTTTTCCATTCTCCATATTTTGTTTCAGATTTTATATGCTGCGTTACCAAGAATTGCTTGCAATGGTATATGCCATAAATGAAATTAATAACGATCCCACTCTTCTACCAATATAACACTTGGAATCCGGATATATGATTCTTGCTACAAGGAATCCCAAGCTATGGAGGGATCTATGAGAATTTTAGCAGGTGTGCAAAAAGCGACCCCCAATTACAGGTGTGAGTCAAATGCCAAAATAGCTGGTATAATAGGAGATCTCCAGTCTTCTTCATCCCTTGCAATGGCAAGAATTCTGGGACTTTACAGGTTTCCCCAGGTACAGTACTAATAGACTTTTCAAGTAGTAGGTTGTCACTGGTGGAATTTTGGGGAGGGTTTTTTGCTCCAAATTCACATTTTAATTTCAAAATCCCATTAAATACATTGATGCAAGTCATATGACGTATGTCTGAAACAACAATTTATAGTAACTGCATCTTCTGTCCACTGAAAAACGGGTCACCTACAAAATACACACCTTACAAGTCATATATATACAAGTTAATTTACAAATTAGGCAAAGTGCAAAAAGCGGGCACAAAGCTTGCCCCAAGATGGGTTTTTTGTTGCACCCCAGAGTAAAAGGATAATGCCACATAGCCAAATAATCTATAAGCAGCTCACTTACAGTTCATATCCCAGTTCCATTGCTGGCTTGCTTATTTTAGAATAGTGATTGACCCAAAAGTCTTTGAATTTTTCAGCTTGTTTTGGGGGTTGGACAAGATTTGGTTGCAAAGGACAGCTACTTTCTTAGGTGGCAGAAGTTGGCAGGTCTAGAAATCAGTGCAGGAATATTTGGCAGACTTTTTATTAAAGACTTTTTCTTGGCAGATTTATTTTTGCCCCTAGACTCTGCATATGCCCTTTAGTTTCCAACCTGTGTCTCTTAATATGTCAGAGTTCAGGTTAGGCCAATTTATAATTTGGAACGCAGAATATGATATCAGACGAGGGTGGGTTAGGGCCTAACGTAAATTAAATGTTTCTGTCTTTGAACTGCACAGAAGAAGCTGGCAGGTGACTATTTATATTCTCCCTACATAATGAACCCTAATACCTTCTAAATGATAATTAAAGCAGCTTGGCTAACCTAACTGCAAAATGATTATTTCAGATAAGCTATGCATTATCAGATCTGCGCGATAAAGTTCAGTTTCCTTCTTTCTTACGTACGCTCCAAAGTGATCAAATATCGTCCTTTTATATTATTAACCACTTTGGGTGGACTTGGATAGTACTCCTGGTTTCTGATAACGATTTTGGTCTCTATAGCAGTGAACTGGTAAGGAAAGAAATCGAAGCAGCTGGAATCTGTATAGCCTTTTTTATGAAGCTATTTGCGCAGCACACCAGAGATCAAACACTATCAATACTTGAGGTCATCAGAAAATCCAAAGCTAATGTTGTATATTTTTACTGCTCCATGCCTGAAGTAATCACTTTTACACTAGTAGCCACAGAGCAGAAAACATCTGGCAAGGTTTGGATTGCGCATGTTAGCTGGATCTCCTCTCCAATATTTTCGTATAAAGAATTTTGGAAAACATTAAATGGAACCTTTGGATTCATTTATCCATTACCCACCCATCCTTATATCCAGAGGATATCTTTATGAAATCATTTTGGGAAACGAGTTTTGGGTGTTTATGGTCATACCAAGGACAAAACCAATCTGCAAATATTTCTCTTCCATACTGCACAGGGGAGGAAAAACTTAAAAGTCTGGCAAGTAAGGGCTACAGCGAGGAGAGTGTTAGATATGCCATCCTAATTTACAATGCAGTTTACTCACTTGCCCATGGGATTAATGACATGATTTTGGACAAATCATCCTCCTCTGCTTTTAATATCAGTCAGCTTCAACCATGGAAGGTGAGCTATTGTGGGTTATATCAGTCAGCTTCAACCATGGAAGGTGAGATATTGTGGGTTATATCAGTCAGCTTCAACCATGGAAGGTGAGATATTGTGGGTTGCAAAAATGTTGGATTGTGGGTTCGGATCCAGAGTCCAGTGAACGTGTGTATAGTATAAATGTAGAATATCCTCCTACAGTACAGGTCTTTGTGTCAATGGGATCCATATGAGACAGAAAGTCTGATGTCACAAGCACAAGCCTGACTCTCATCAATATTATGGTATAGTGTACACATTGAGGTTTGGTTCAGTCAATCAAGGTGAGCTCTCCTTCAGATACAGTACAAACATAGCATTTAGTAGGGATTATAGATATGTCTGCATGAAATGACCCTACTAAAATTTCCTCTGGTTGATAGTATCCTTGCAATTGTTTGTAGATGACAGTAGCAAGAGATAAAACATATGTATGTGTGTGTATATGTGTATATATAATATATATATATATATATATATATATATATATATATATATATATATATATATATATATATATATATATATATACATCTGCCTTTAATATAACAACACTAAGGGGCTGATTTAAGAATGATCTGGGAACTTTCTTTTCTCTGATTCTGGCTTTTTTGTGCAAACAATTGTTCCATAATCTATAATTTTTTGGTTAATTATCAAGTGTAAAATCGACTCATACAAAAGTATGACATGTAAAAGCTGTTGAGGTCATGTAGAAGTCAATGGACGTCAAATGAGAGAGATTAGCTGCATACTCTCTTCCATTGAGAGCTTACTTACTGGTATACAATAAAATCTAGAGGCACATTGAAATTGATAGCAGGGATCCTATTGAGACAAAAATGGCAATCATTTGTGCACTGGGGTATTTTATTTCAGCACCTCCATACTGGGTAACATGATTGAGATATTTGAAAGGATGGTCATACTATATAGCACTGATGATGGTTTGATCACTTGATTCTAGTTCTAGTAATGTCTGTTTTGTAGGTGCCTACATCTGTATGCAGCACAAGTTGCCCTCCAGGTTACAGAAAAGCACCCCAAAAAGGACAGCCAGTCTGCTGCTTTGACTGTATTTCCTGCTCAGAGTTTAGCAACGAAACAGGTAATTAAAATTTCCATTCTAACTAATTCTCAAAACAAGGAAAAGTGAAATGTAACAGGTGTAACTTGAACAAAATGTCCAGTGGTAGATTCTGGTCTGGGTGTTATGGTAATATTGTCTTCCCCACATCACCTTTGCTTTCTGTTCTTCTTTTCTCCTATCTTATCCTCTCCCGTCCTCTGCCCTTCACTGCTCTATCCAAAGACTCTTAGGGGCCCATTTAAAAAACTCAAATTTTTAGAGAATTATTATACCCCAAATCTGCTAAAAATACAAAAATACTCCATCTCAAACCTGTCGAGGTCGTGTTGAAGTCAATGGCAGATGTCCCTGAAGTTGTTTTTTGACATTGTGATTAGCGCCGGATAATCCGATAAAGTAGGGGATTTCGTTCCGATAATCTGATAAAGTCAAGTTTTCACAGCAACAATTCGATAGAAATCAAGTTTTCAATGCATCAGTTGTACGAAGCAATTTGTCGCTTGATTTTGTCGCAGTGTTTTTCCGCTCTGAATTTTTTGAGAAAAATGGTTGATAAAAAAGTTCTATTTGTGGAAGGGAGTTTTGTCGACTTTGATTTAAGAAAAAATTAGATTGATTCAAATTTTAGTAAATAGGCCCTTTACTGTCACCTGCCCAGTGTTCCATAAATTAATGAACTTAAATCATGCTATGTTATCCTTCCTCTTATCTGCTACATCTCATTTCTCTTGCCTCCATTTGTAGAATGGTTTGCATGAAACATGTTTTTCTAGCAACTGACGGATAAACTAGCATAGAAAGGCAACAAAATGAAAATATTGCTGTGGGTTTTATAAACTATAAAATCTGCTAACAAAATATTACTTTTTTTAAATTACAGATTCCACATTATGTAAGAACTGCCCTGCAGGGATGTGGCCCACTGAACGGCATGATGGCTGCCGGCCTAGATCCTTAGAGTTTCTTGCTTATGAAGATCCATTGGGTGGAACTTTAGCTTCTCTTTCAGTTGTCGGGTCTCTTCTTCCTCTGAGCATATTGGTGATATTTTTAAGAAACTCTGGAACTCCAGTTGTAAAAGCCAATAATAGAAACCTAAGTTACCTCCTCCTTTTTACTTTGTTTTTGTGCTTTCTCTGCTCTTTAATGTTCATCGGTCCTCCTGTAGACCTAATCTGCGTCCTTCGACAAATTACATTTGGGGTCAGCTTTGTACTGTGTGTTTCTTGCGTCTAGGGGAAGACTATTATGGTGGTGATCGCATTTAATGCCCCTCAGCCAAAGAGCAGCAGACGAATGGGGCTGAATTCTCGTGTCCCCAACGCATTAGTAATTGCTTGCATGACTCTACAACTCATTATATGTAGTGTCTGGATTATTTACGCTCCACCTTTTAAGATAATGATATAACATTAAAGTTAGGAGTCACAATTTTGGAGTGTAATGAGGGTTCACTAGTTGCTTTCTGGTGCATGATGGGTTTTTAGCTACTTTATGTTTTGTAGTTGCATATTTGTCAAGAAAGTTGCCAGGAAGTTTCAATGAAGCTAAAATGATCACTTTTAGTATGCTGATATTTGGAGCAGTTTGGATCTCTTTCATTCCAGCCTACCTCAGCACCAGACATTATAATACTGAGGCCAGAAATGAACAATAAGGAATTCCTCACAGGAAAGAGAGGCTTTAAACATAGTAAACTGAAATAAAGTATACAAATGAATTATATTGTAACATCAGTTATTTTGTTATGTAATTAAACTTGCTTTTAATTCAATTGTTACAGTGGGGGCAGATTTATCAAAATGTGAGTTAAGATTTTAATAAATAAAAACTCACCCATGTGCTATTCATTCCTATGGGGTTTTTAGATTTTTGATATTCATCAATGGGTGATCTCACCATTTGATAAATAAGCTTCCAGATATCCTTCCTAAACCCATAGGAATTAATAGAACGTTTATTTATTAAAACCTTAACTCACATTTTGATAAATCTGAGCCTAGGAGTAATTTACTGCTGCCTCTGATGCAAGTGAAGCAACACTAAGGGGTTATTTATCAAAGTCTGAATTTATCTCAGTATTTTCTGATCAAAGCCACATGGGTTTTTTCACCTTGTTTATTAATACACTTTTCCGAAAACCCCCAAAAAAATCATGAAAAATACGAATCATACAAATTTTTGCCCAAAAACCACAAAATCTTCAGATTATTGCACGAAACCCAGCCAGATCAAAAAATCATTGGGACTTCTCCCATTGACTTATATGCAACCTCGGCAGGTCTGAGATGCTGGATTTTCGGATTCTGACTTTTTCAATCCTCGTATAATATAGTATAATAAATCCTGAAAAATGTGTGGGTTTTTTTCCACTAAAAATTCAGATTTTATACTAACAAAAACACATACTTTTTGTTTTTTTGGTATTCAGAGTTTTGTAAATAACCCCCTAAAGGGCACAAAAGTATGCCCCATAGCGCTTATTCTCTTGTAACTTGTGTGCTGCACTCTGTTCCTTGTGCCAAATTGTGCAGATTACAGTGCTGGCTGGTGCAAATGAGCCTTGTCCTTAAAGCTGGCCATAGACGCAAAGATCTGATCGTACGAATCAACGTACGATCGGACTTTCCCATCTCCCGATCCGCCACTAACCATTCAGATCAAAGTCTTACCATTCCGATCAAATAAAGTAGTAAAGGAACAGATCAGCCGATGTTCTACCTCTGACAGCAATCGTACGATAGTTATGTCTGACAAAGCTGGTGACAGTCTCCCACTGAAAATCGTACGATCGGCAATACACGCAGAGATATTATCGGCAGGCAACAGAAATTTTCTAACCAGTCCAATCCACCAAACGACCGAACTCTGCCGGACGAAAAATGTCGGGACTCTCAACACACGGTCCGAAAACCGTACGAATCCACAATTCGTACGATCGGATCGTTGCGTCTAAAGCCAGCTTAACACCTGCCATACAAATATATTCCAAAATATGCCACATCTCCCTATTAAGAAGATATGCAATAAAAAGCTACCATAGGTATGGGAAACGTTATCGGAAATCCTGTAATCCAGAAAGTTCCAAATTACAGGAAGGCCATCTTCCACAAAATCCATTTTAAGTAAATAATTCTAATTTTTAATAACCCTTTCCTTTTTATCTGTAATGATAAAACAGTACATTGTACTTGATGGTAACTAAGATGCAAGAATTGATATTAGAGGCAAACTAATCATATTGGGTTTATGTAATGTTTAAGTGAGGTTTAGCAGACTTAAAGCGATACTGACACATTCCTATAAAAATCATATATATATATATATATATATATATATATATATATATATATACAGTCCGAAGCTGGTGCACTCGTTACACAAAGGTAATGCCTGGGTGCTGGTTAGAAGAAATCATCTGTAGTGCACAAAATAACCGCACACACAGGTCTTTGTAGTGAAAAAAGTAGTTTACTTTATTGCGACGTTTCGGCTCCTAAACTCGAGCCGTCATCAGGAAGTGAAACCCCAAACACAACCGCCCCTTTTGAACCCTGAAATGGGGCCAAAATTCAGGATGTGACATCATAGGTAACAGCATAAAAAGCATTAGTGCATTACCCATATTCCAAGTGATACTATGCCAGTGAGACATCCCCGTGTGGAGGGCCCAAGACCCTGTGCATATTCCACGTGAGTATCTGTGTTAGCGCCTGTCAAAACTATATGTGTCATTACGTGAATGTGCGAACAGCCAGTCAATTGGACCCGCACTTACCAACAAGGCTCCAGCTTTAGCCAGACGAGAGGGATCCATTCAACAGAGAGATCATAACGATATCGCCCATACTGCAGGCAGCGGGCCAACCATCGGTGCCACACATATGTCAGCGGGACCAAACGCTCCTCAGGTATTATAAACGCACCGCAAATACTTACAAAGCTGGAGGCGCGTGTTGTCCTTCAGTCCGCCACGAGAAGCTCCGTCCTACCTTAATGCTTATATGACAGCCGCACCTCTTAGCGCACCCTCATAGGGATATTGCAGTCCCCTTACCAAACCTCCGTCTTTGTGGATTCGTTACACCGTCCAGACAGCACAGCCCAGGGGTGTCGGCTAGAGGCAGATGATAGGTCCGTCCCATGTCAGCACCTCTCTAGGCATATTTAGGCTGTATGTACCTGACGGTCTAATCACACTACTTATACGACCTGGTGCGGTGTGATGTGCTTGTTTGGGAGCAAATTCTCGTGGGACTACTTAGCACAGCGCCTCCCTGGTAGCATGAGCGAGGTCTTGGTCACATATACAGCGGGTTGGTCCTTCATCCTGTAAAGAGGCCGACCGAAGTACTCTGTTGTTGTCCCCCTCGTCCTTATGTGAGCCAGCCTATAATGAAAGTGGTATATATGCAATCAATATGTCATTAATTATCTATAACACAATCAGGTAAGTTACTTGTCAAAGATAGTCTTATACATATTATGTTATCACTGGATCAGGCCGGTTCCAACATTTTGGGACTGTGGAGGAACGGAAAGCTCTCAAAACAGGAGAGGAATCCACAAGAATCAAGAAAATCAATCCTCCTAACAGTCGCCTGGCTCCATATTTACAACCCCACATTTTTACTATTGTGAGAATTTATCCAGATAATAAAAATTCAAAAATTACATCTGATATATGAAAATAAAGGTAACCATAAAACCACACTCAATTGTCAGAGTCTTCATTTAGGGCAGTGATCCCCAACCAGTAGCTCGTGAGCAACATGTTGCTCTCCAACCCCTTGGATGTTGCTCCCAGTGGCCTCAAAGCAGGAGCTTATTTTTAAATCCCTGGCTTGGAGGAAAGTTTTAGTTGCATAAAAACCAGGTGTACTGACAAACAGAGCCTCAATGTAGGTTGACAATCCACATAGAGGCTACTAAATAGCCAATCACAGCCCTTATTGGCACCCCAGGAACATTTTTCATGCTGGTGTTGCTCCCCAACTCCTTTTACTTCTGAATGTTGCTCATGGGTTCAAAAGGTTGGGGATCCCTGATTTAGGGTAATTAAAGAGTAGATTGTTTTTTGACCTCATGTTCAGATCTCAAAAAAAGGGGGACATAGGGAGAGTTTCGTTCAAACCTTTCGGAGCCAGGGTGTCTAGTTTGTAAATCCACATGGATTCCTTCTGTAGTAATAGGAGGCCTCTGTTGCCACCCCTCCTAGGGGCAGGCACATGGTCTATGATCATGTGCCGAAACTGTGGAAGGGTGTGCTTACTCTTCAACCAGTGCTTCGAGATGGGTTGATCAGCTTTCCCAGTAGTCAGGGCACTTCTGATGGCGCAACGATGGTTGTTCATCCGTTCGCGGTAAGTGGTGGATGCCTTCCCAATATAATGTAGTCCGCATGGACACCAGGCCATATATACGACATAATCTGTAGTACAAGTGACCCTATGGTTGATCCGAAACTTCGTTCCAGTCCTAGGGTGGGTGAAGTGTGTACCCTGTAGCATCCCCCGGCAAGTCAGGCAATTGGTGCATTTGTAGCAGCCATCTTTTAGTGGTCTCTGTAACCAGGTGTTATTTACAGTAGGGTCCCCCGGTAAGTCCTTTACCACCAATAAGTCACTGAGGTTACGACCTCTTCTATATGCCAACATTGGATCCCTCTTACCAAAGAAAGGTAAGCTATTGTCAATGTTTATCACTTCCCAACGATCCTTCAAAGCATCCTTCAGCTGTGGGCTTGTGTCAGACCATTCAGTCACAAAGATCACATCAGGCGGAGTCCTGGTCCTTGGTTGTTGCTGGAGGAGGTCAGCTTGAGTATGTCTTTTGGCTCTTTCCAGTTGCGTTTGGATCAAAGTGGCAGCATACCCCCTATTCGCAAATTGTTGGGCCAGTTCATCCAATTGTACTTCAGCCAGACTGTGATCCGAGTTATTCCTTATAATTCTGAGAAACTGAGAGTACAGGACCCCCCGGGACATGTGGGATGGATGGTGGGAGTGGGCATGGATTAGACTATTCCTATCCGTTGGTTTTCTATACAGGGTGGTGCCAATTCTATCCCCTTCTACTGAAATTACAACATCGAGAAAATTAATATGTTGTGTGTCATATGCCATGGTTAGTCTGATAGGTGTGTCTAATTCATTGAGGGCCAGATGTAGATCCTGAAGTTCACCCTCTGTGCCCCTCCAGAATAACAGTAAGTCATCGATATATCTTTTGTAGAACAGAACATTTGTCCCGCCTAAAGGGAGAATATGTCGTAGCTCATATTGTTGCATAAATAGGTTGGCAAAAGAGGGGGCTACGTTTGAACCCATGGCTGTGCCCGATGTCTGTAGGAAAAAAATGTCTTTGAAAGTGAAATAGTTGTGTGACAGTATGAGATCCAGGAGGGACACCAAAAACTCAACGGGTGGAAGGCCCTGATGTTTGTCAATCAACGCCTCCCTACATGCTGAGATCCCATTGTCATGGGGAATAACAGTGTACAAACTGGACACATCCATCGTGACTAATAGACAACCTGGGGGAATCACCAACTCTTTCAGTAGCGTCAGGAGGTGGGTGGTATCTCTGATATATGAATCCATCCCCTGTACTAGGGGCTGAAGGAAAGTGTCTAGATATTGGGCTACTGGTTGGAACAGTGAACCCATGGCCGAAATGATTGGACGGCCGGGGGGCTTGGACAGAGATTTGTGGATCTTAGGTAGTGTATAAATATAAGGTATTCTAGGAAAATCAGTGGTCAGAAAACGACAGGTAGTCGCGTCAATCCATCCTGTCGATAGGCCGGTCTGTAGCTAAGTCAAGTGTCTTTTTGTATTTACTGGTAGGGTCACCTGTCAATTTTACATAGGTATTGGGATCAGATAATTGTTGTAATAGTTCGCTCTGGTAGTAGGGTTTGTCTAATAAGACTATTGCTCCCCCTTTGTCAGCCTGTCTAATAATGATCGATTTGTCAGCTTTCAGGGTTTTCAAGGCTTCTCTTTCTTGGGTTGACAAATTAGAGTAATTTTTCTTTCTGTTTTGATGTATCACCTCGTTATCTCTTGCCAGAAGGTGTGCAAAAGTAGATATGGCAGGAGCCGTGTTCTGGGGGTCAAAATAGCTTTTGGTCTTGAACTGCGAGGGGGGAGCCCTTTCGTTATCCTTAAAGAAATCCCGTAGTTTTAATTGTCTTTTAAACCTATGTATGTCTTTAAGTACACCAAATGGTAAGGAATGGTTGGTCGGGATGAACTTGAGGCCCCTATTCAGTAAGCGTGATTCACCCATGGTGAGTGAGTGTCGTGATAAGTTAACAACTATACTTTCTTCCTCCCCCTGCGTGGTGGTTTGTCGGTGGTGTTTCCTCCCCCCCTCCTGGTTGGCCTCCTTCTGCCCCTATTGGGTTGTCGTCGGTCGGAGGGGGTTTCTCTAAAAAAGGGCGCGTGGAGGTAGAACGGGTACCTGGGTCTGAGTCAGTGGAGTCACCTGAACTGTCAACAGTTGTAAGTGTTGTGGGTTTAAACCTTTGAGTAGTTCTCCTCCTATTGTCGTCTGAGAGACCTAGCAACCACCTGTATACCTTCTTCTGTCTGTAATCCTCTCTGACTGTTAGTAGTTTTTTCTCTTTAAACGAAGTAAGTTCCTGTCTATATTTGTTCAAATTTGTCTCTATATTTTTGATCCAATCTACAGATTTGTCTTGGGACAAGGGTAGTAAATGGTGTTCTTCAAAAGCAGTAATTTCTTGTTTCGTTTGTTTCAACTCATTGCCAACAAATTCAATAACTAATAAGAGTAAGTCAGAAGAGCATTTGTTAAGAATTTTACACCATTTGCTACAGAAATCTGCGTTGGATCTGCCTAAAGTTGGAATGTTTCTCACCCTAAAACCCCTAGGAACTAGTTTTTGTCGATGATAGCTAGACAGGTACGTCCCATGTAAATATAAATCCACCTCCCGCTTTTTTAGGTTTAAAAGGTTATGATATAGGTCCCAGGGGGTCCTACCCGATGTTGATGAAGAAGAGGGATCAGCAAATAAGATACGTTCCGCGTCTTCTGAAGTGAAGGTATGTTCTCCTGTTGTGTCAACTTCAATGCCGTGTTGTGTGTCATCCATTGTTGTGCAAGGTCTGCTTGTTGACTGGCCGTCAGTGTTGTGAAGACAGGAGTTCCCCTTGTCAAAATAATCAAATTCATCCAACAGGTTTAAATAATGAAGGGTGGTGCAACCAGAAGAAGGATCCGTCCCCCCCTCCAGACCACATGTGTCTGTAGGGAGAGGCAAATACACATATACAGTCCGAAGCTGGTGCACTCGTTACACAAAGGTAATGCCTGGGTGCTGGTTAGAAGAAATCATCTGTAGTGCACAAAAGAACCGCACACACAGGTCTTTGTAGTGAAAAAAGTAGTTTACTTTATTGCGACGTTTCGGCTCCTAAACTCGAGCCGTCATCAGGAAGTGAAACCCCAAACACAACCGCCCCTTTTGAACCCTATCATCTGCCTCTAGCCGACACCCCTGGGCTGTGCTGTCTGGACGGTGTAACGAATCCACAAAGACGGAGGTTTGGTAAGGGGACTGCAATATCCCTATGAGGGATCCCCCCACTGGGCGGTGCGCTAAGAGGTGCGGCTGTCATATCAGCATTAAGGTAGGACGGAGCTTCTCGTGGCGGACTGAAGGACAACACGCGCCTCCAGCTTTGTAAGTATTTGCGGTGCGTTTATAATACCTGAGGAGCGTTTGGTCCCACTGACATATGTGTGGCACCGATGGTTGGCCCGCTGCCTGCAGTATGGGCGATATCGTTATGATCTCTCTGTTGAATGGATCCCTCTCGTCTGGCTAAAGCTGGAGCCTTGTTGGTAAGTGCGGGTCCAATTGACTGGCTGTGCGCACATTCACGTAATGACACATATAGTTTTGACAGGCGCTAACACAGATACTCACGTGGAATATGCACAGGGTCTTGGGCCCTCCACACGGGGATGTCTCACTGGCATAGTATCACTTGGAATATGGGTAATGCACAAATGCTTTTTATGCTGTTACCTATGATGTCACATCCTGAATTTTGGCCCCATTTCAGGGTTCAAAAGGGGCGGTTGTGTTTGGGGTTTCACTTCCTGATGACGGCTCGAGTTTAGGAGCCGAAACGTCGCAATAAAGTAAACTACTTTTTTCACTACAAAGACCTGTGTGTGCGGTTCTTTTGTGCACTATATATATATATATATATATATATATATATATATATATATATATATATATATATATATATATACTGCACCCGGAATATTTTCCCTCAAACCCCCCTCAAAGCTGCCCCCCAGCCCCGCACACCTGCACTGACCCGACCCTCCGACACTGTTGAAAGACCTTCTGTGCAGTTTCAGTGACACTGGGCTGGGGGGCGGTACGATCCTTCCATAGGCTGATTATGAAACAAAACAGGACTTCAGCCTATGGAAGGATCGATCTGCCCCCAGTCCAGTGTCATGGAAGCAACACAGAAGATCCGTTAGTAGTGTTAGCGGTCGGCTGCACAAAGGTGCGCAGGGCTGGGGGGTGGCTTTGAGGGGGGATTTGAGGCAAAATATTCTGGGTGCAGCACATACTTCATATACTTCCTAGGAACGTGTCAGTATCGCTTTAAGATATGGTGATCCAAATTACAGAAAATCCCTTAAGTGAAAAACCCAGGTCCCAAGCATTTCAGCTAATAGATACTATACCTATACCGTATTTAACCCTACATAATCTGAAATGCTTACACTGTATTGCAAAACTCCTTACAGACTCATTGCTTGACTCCCAGAGAATGCAAGTACGTCAGAAGCAATTGCTTGCTTGGTCTGTGTTTGAGTGGTTACATACAATCATAATTCACAGAGCAGCTGACCTCAATATTAGATACAGTTTTTTCATATAATTGCCAGAATGTTTAATTTTAAATAAATATATAGCTTTTATTCTTATTTGTCTAGATAACTTTCTATAGATCTACTGTATATCATTAACCGACAACATTTGTATTGCACTGTATCAAGTGTTAAACATACAGCATCCATACATTTTTTAAATATAAATAGGTATATTGTTGTGAACAATCCGGAATGTAAGACCATGTAAAAAAATGTATGGGGTACACACACAGCATTGCACTGAGAATGTATTGCAATCTTGATGGATTTCTTACTTATGTCTTTGAGCTTAATATGGTTTTTATTTCAGAAATGGTCCAATATCATCATCTACTAGCAAAAAATACGATTACAGAGGGTTTCACAAATTTCAGTGAGCTCAATGCAAGTAGCATGAAGAATCTTTCTACTGCAAGTGAACCCTTTTCTACTGATTTATTGCTGGCACAGCCTGGTTAACAACATAGACCTTTGCAAAGGCCGGCCATTAGGGAGCGGATATTTTGGCTGCTTTCAAGCCCCATTCTCAGTAAGGTTGGGTAAGGGGTGATTTACCTTCACGTTAACTTATAGGGGCCAATTTACTTACCTCCAAAAATTCACCAGCGACCGCTTCGCTCACAGCGCAACTCTTCGCCAGTTGTAGATTCACCAGGACATCGCTAATTCACTGAAATCTGAAGTTGCGTCAAGGGTGCCAAACGCTGGCGAAGTTGCACTAGCGTTACTGCGCCAAGTAAAACGAAGTTGCGCTAGCATTGCCTAATTTGCATACGGCGGGAAGTTAAAGTTTAATGGACATATACTGTATGTTGCAGCAAATACATTGCACTACACAAGCCCGGGAAACCTTAATAAAAGAAAATAGAGTTGTTATATTGCCCTATACATGAGCCCAGTGTATAGTTTATGTGCCATATGTTAGGAAATGTAGGGGGGAACCAGGTAGCCCAAAAAGAATTTACGCTCTTTTGCAGACTATCACCCTGAAAAAAGGTAAAGACAACAGCATTTTTTGGGACTTAGCAAAATTTTCAACAAAATTTTGAGGAAATCCTATCTACTCTATTGCACTTCGCCTGGTCTGAGGTGGCGAAGGCAAGTCTGGCGCAAGAGGTAACGTTCAGTAAAATCTGCTACTTAGTGAATTTGAGTAGTTACGTCCATTCGCAAGAGCGCAAATTCACCTGGCGTTAGGGAGCGAAGTAGCGCTAGAGTCCATCTCCTTCGCTAGCGAAATTACACTAGCGGCCATTAGTAAATCATCGAAGTACAGAAATGACCTTATGCTGGCAAATTTTCGCCAACGTTAGTCATTTTGCCCTTTAGTAAATTCATTAAGCACCAAAAATGCACTAGCGACGGCTTCACCACTTTTGACCAGTTTTAGTTTCGCCAGGGCTGCTCAAATTCACTAAAATCCAAAGTTGCGCCCAGGGAGGCGAAAGGTATCGAAGTTGCGCTAGCTTTAATTCGTCAAGCAAAGCGAAATTACCATAGCGATGCCTAATTTGCATACGGTGCCAAGTTAAAGTACAATGGACGTATATGTAGCAGCAAATACATTACACTACACGAGCCTGGGAAAGCTTCATAAAATAAAATAGAGTTGTTAATTTGCCCTATACATGTGCCCACTGTATAGTTTAGGTGCCATATGTTAGGAAATGTAGGGGGGAAGGAGGGTACCCCAAAAAAATTTACGATCCTTATCAGCCTATCACCCTTCAAAAAGTAAAAGATGCCAGCGTTTTTTGGGACTTTAATTTAAACTTTTTTTGAAGCAAGTCCTATCTACTCTATTGCATTTCACCTGGTTTGAGGTGGCGAAGGCAAGTCTGGCGCAAGAGGAAACGTTCAGTAAAATGCGCAAGTTAGTGAATTAGCGTAGAATTAGCGTAGTTATGTCCCTTCACTTTGCCTGGCGTAAGGGTGCGAAGTAGCACTAGAGTAGGTCCACTTCGCTAGCGAATTTATGCCAGCACCCGTTAGTAAATCGGCAAAGTAATGAAATGACGTCACGCTGGCGAATTTTCGCTAGTGTTAGCCACTTCACCCTTTAGTAAATTTGCCCCTTAGTATGTTATAGAATGGCCAATGCTAAGCAACTTTTCAAATGGTCTTCATTATTTATTTTGTATAGTTTTTTAATTATTTGCCTTCTTCTACTGACTCTCGTCATCTTTCAAATGGGGGTCACTGACTCCATTTAAACAACAAATGCTCTGAAAGGCTACAAATATACTGTTACTGCTATTTTTTATTACTCATCTTTCTATTCAGGCCTCCTACTATTCATATTCCAATTTCTCATTTGATCAATGCATGGTTACTAGTTTTATTTGGCTCATTTATCAACAGCCATCAAAACCTGGCATCTGGAATGTTATGTAAATACTTTATTACTGCCCTCTCCTACGATAGCTGGTATAAAATGAGACATATAATTTTACTGTTATGGTTACATGTTGACCATAACCTAATTTAACTATCATTACTTAAACACTTTCTTTCCTATTAACATGTGTTTTAAGTTTACATTATAAAGAGTAAACTAAGCAATGCCAGGCATCAGCAGGTAGTGGGCACTCTCTAACCCAATAGCCAATGTTTGGGACCTGTTTTTTTGTATTTGAGCAAATTCAATCTTATTGAACACAGTGCAGTAAATGAAGTAGGTTCAATTGCATTATCAAGACAACTTCCATATATATATGTACAGTAATCAGCTTTGATAACCCCCTCAATCAGGGTTGCTACCCGGCCGGTATTTTACTGGCCTAGCCGGTAAAACACCTGCCAGGGCCAGGGCCGGTATTACAAATTTACCGGCAGCTACATGTAGCTGCCGGTAATTTGTAATACCCTTTACAAAAGCCCTTGCCCTCCATTAAAAACGTACATTTCCTTTGGCTTCTGCGATGTGGCCCCACCCCTTATGTGACGCTACCCTGTGGCCCCACCCCTTTTTGCATCTCTGAACGCCGGCTCTGCCCCCCTTTGCGTCATGGCCTGCCCCTTTATTATCCGCCCCCACCACTGGCCGGTATTTTTTTTTTTTAAAGGTGGCAACCCTACCCTCAATGTCTGCAGAAAAATACCCCATATCCATACGTGCTGTAGTTTGCAGTAGTAATTGTTTACATTATTCTTTGTGAACAAACAAAAAAGTATTTAATAAAAAACAGAAGGGAGAAAGCAACTAAGGATATGTGTTGGCTATAATATTAAGGATATCTTATTACAGAAGTTCATAATAATCTATACATAATAAAACTAACCTAATAAAGAGAGTCATTTTTTTGTCTTTAATGGTGTCATGGTTGGGGGTAACCTCCCTGGTAATGCGGCGATCTCAAAACTAACACAATTGTGCACAAGTGTGGTAGCAAATCAAATACAAGTTTTGAAAAATGTTGAGAGGATTGCATCAATTCTAACATTTAGCATGAAATTGATGTTGTTGTTTTATTCTTTTCACACATCCAGCTGTGGAGTTACTGCCAGGCTCATGGTAGTGGTAGGGTCCCGCAGCATCAGTAGGTGCACTTGAGTTTGATGCCGGAGGATCGAGTGCAAGGAGCATGTTTGCACACAGGGGCCTTTAATAAATGGGTCAGTAAGCACAACATGTGTGTCCATTTTAGCACCACTGGACAGTGTGCAGGAGCAGATATGACCTTTATAGTAGCCAATGAAATGTTTGGAAACCAGCAAATCTTACCTGCTCATTGTCTGGTACTTTTTATCCATCAGAGTTTCAGAAATAAAGAGAATACAGTATGCCACATCTTCAATACTGTGAATATCTATCCTAAATCTTCAACAAATGACACTTGGGGGCACATTTACTTAGTTCGAGTGAAGGAATGGAATAAAATTTTTTTTTTATGGCTACTTCGACCATCGATTTGGCTACTTCGAACTTCGACTACGACTTCGAATCGAACTTAATTAACCCTCGATATTTGACCCTAGGTAAATGTGCCCCTTAGTATTAAACATAACTTGGCCATTTATCAGTCTGTGTAACACTTGGCCAAAATGGCCATTGCTAGTGAAAAATTGCCAGATATCGCCAATTTACCAACTGGCATAGATGGCAATTTTCTAGTGAGAGACCTAGCGCAGTTTTGCGCCCTATCGCCAGGCTGATTTTTGCTCTGGCAAAGGATCTTTACTCTGCAATTTCACTAAAGTGCAAGTTTTACAGAACATTACCTCTTTTGCCAGAGTTTCCTTCACCATCTTAGACACGGAGAACTGATAAAACTAAGCTAAATCCTTATCAATCTTATGCCAGTGACATCATATTCTGTATGCCAGAAATTCATTAAAGTTGTAAAAAACACTGGCATTTTTTCACTTTTTAAAGCGGGATTGCCTTCAAAAGTCTTCGCTGTTAAAGATTTTTGTGTTAACCATTTGAGGGGCATGCCACATTTGTTTTAGGGTGGGCACATGTCTGGGTCATTAAAGAATCTCTTTAATCTTTATTTTGCTTCCTTGGCCATGTGTAATAATAAGTAGCCACATCAAGCATTTTAACCAACATCTCTAATAAAGAGTTCCTTATGACATATATGTACCCGCCCTATTCAAATTGACCTAAGTGTCAGAGTACTAACGTTAGGCAGAATTGAACGCTAGCTAAATATCTCTAAGAAATATTTCGCTGATGAATTAATGCTAACAAAACTTCGCCAGCGTTCGGCTGCTGAGACGCAACTTTGCATTTTAGTGAATTAGCGTGTTGGTAATGATGTTACACCTGGCGGAGTGCTGCGAAGTTTGGCAGAGCGTTTGCTGGCGAAAATTCGCCCATTAGTGAATTTGCCTCAATGTGTGACCAGAATAAGGAACTAGTTGTATCTCTAAACTGAGCTCTAGCTGAGAGAACACCTCTAGCATTTGTGAATATAAACTGACACAATTTGCTGGTTTTATGCACACATCAGAATTAAATGTTTAAATAGATATACCCCATGGGAAGTACAATGCCATTTATGATGCTGGTTTAGGGGAAATAATGACTGAAAGAGAAAGGAAAATGCCTACTAAACAATTACAGGATGTATGCATTCTGTATCTAAAGGGAGAAAATGAAGGCAATATCTCGTCCCTTTTGGACAGTGACTGTGCCTATTTAATTGCTCTAAAGATTATTATTATTATTATTATCCCATTGTTCTATCCTACATATTGGCCCTGAGGGCAAAGATAATGATACATCTTAAATGATTTAATATATATATATATGACATACTTATCTGTATGATGTCAAGGAAAACCTAAGAATTTAGTGCAATATAAACACCAGCTTCTTGCTGTTAGCATTGCTGCAGTTGGAATACTCTACCCTACATCATGCCCGTCCAGGAGCTTCTCTGGTAATAGTTTATTATTCTTTTAAAATGGTAGTTTATCTTAAAAACAAAAGATTTTAAACCTATATTTTTCTATAGCAGAAAGGACTATAGCTCCCAGGCCTCAGAGATGTACATAACCAGATAATATCATACATGCTAAAATATTTATTTAAAGCAGGGGACATAGAGTTCGTACAGAAAATTGCAGGGCTTCTTGGTTTTTATCAGTGCTCTATACAAGTATGGGATATTTTATTCAGCATGCTTAAGACCTGAGCTTCTGGGATCTTCTGTAATTTGGATCATTATACCATAAGGATACTAAAATTTTTTTTATATTTTATTACCAACATGGATTAATGCAGCTTGGTTACCATTAAGTAATATGTACTGTTTAATTATTATAGAGAAAAGAATAAAAAAAAATAGAATTATTTGCTTAAAATGGACCGTATTGAAGGTGGTTTTTATTATTATTTTATAGCCAAACAATAAGGGGGTTAATTACCAAAACTCCGAATGCAAAAATCACGAAAAAATGTGTGATTTTTATCAGACTTTTAAAAAATCAGGAATTTTTCAGAATTTATTAAACCCAGAGGATGGAAAAGCCTGAATCTTAAAATCTGGCACCTCAGCTCTGTCGAAGTTGCATACAAGTCAATGGGAGAAGTCCCAATGTTTTTTTGATGAGCACTGGGTTTCGTTCAATAGCCCCGAATTTTTCAGGCAAAAAGCATAAGAAATCAGAGTTTTCGGTTGAAAAATCCAAAAAAATGTGAAAATGTGAAAATCTGATTTTTTTCCCGATAAACCAAATTTTCGGGAAAATTTAATAATAAATACGCGTAAATAACTCAAGCTGATTTGATCGGAGTTTGTAGAACAAAATATTGAGATAAATTCAGACTTTGATAAATAACCTGCTAAGTATCCTCTGACAATGTAATAAAGTTAGTGCTCCCATTTGAGTGGGGAAACCTACTGACCTCCACCTCCTGTTTAACTACCAGCATCCTCCAAAGACAAGTGAAGTAAAGTGAACTATGACATGATTATAACGAGCTGTATTCCCAATACATTAAGGGGGTTATGTATCAAAGGTAGAATTTTACAGTTATGTCAGCTTTTTTAGACATAAAAGGAACTCACATCTCAAATGGTTTCTAATTTAAGAAAAAACTTGAATAGAAAAAAAACTCAAATCAGTGAGTTCAGGGTTAACCCAAAAACTGTGATCGAGTTTTCACTGAAAAAAACCTTGAATCACTCAAATTGACCGAGCTTTCAAGTGAAACCCACCAATATAAAGTGGAACTTCATGAAGGATATTAACATCTTCAAATGGTTTAAGGGACCTCTGCCATTGATTTCTACATGACCTTGACTGGTGTATTTTCAGATTCACACTATTTCCAGGGTTGGGGTTTACTAAAGAATACACTCGAAACCCCATGTGGAAAACACAATTGATTTTAACATACATGGGTATAGAGAATTTAATTAAAAGTAGGGAGGGGTGTGTGTATGGATGCTGGGTTTTCATTTGGAGGGGTTGAACTTGATGGACTTTGTCTTTTTTCAACCCAATTTAACTTTGTAACTATGTAACTATTAAACACCATATTCTATGCAGCATGATACTGAATACTTACACTTTTAATATAATGCAGTAGAATGTAATTAAAATGTTACAGGTAGGGGCTGATTCACAAAGGGTCGAATATCGAGGGTTAATTAACCCTCGATATTCGACTGGGAATTAAAATCCTTCAACTTCGAATATTGAAGTCGAAGGATTTTAGCGCAAATAGTGCGATTGAATGATCGAAGGATCATTCCTTCGATTGAACGATTAAATCCTTCGAATCGAACGATTCGAAGGATTTTAATCCAACGATCGAAGGAATATCCTTCGATCAAAAAAACTTAGGAAAGCCTATGGGGACCTTCCCCATAGGCTAACATTGAGTTCGGTAGCTTTTAGATGGCGAACTAGGGGGTCGAAGTTTTTTCTTAAAGAGACAGTACTTCGACTATCAAATGGTCGAATAGTCGAACGATTTTTAGTTCGAATAATTCGATTCGAAGTCGTAGTCGAAGGTCGTAGTAGCCCATTCGATGGTCAAAGTAGCCCAAAAACACTTCGAAATTCGAAGTTTTTTTACTTCGAATCCTTCACTCGAAGTAAGTGAATCGGCCCCGTACTGTTTTTCTTACACATTGCTGAATATCTTATAACTGTAAAAAATGAATTACTTTGAGTTTATCTGTTCTACAGCAGATGTGTCTCACTGGACTGGTTGATGTTTCTTATCTGGACAACCTACATTACCCAGAGTGAATCCTCCTGCAAGTTACCATCTGAAAATATGCAGGTTTATGAAAAAGATGGAGACATTCTTTTTGGAGCGCTTATCCCTGTGCATTTGCGACCAGAAATAATTACTATAAATTATACTGCAAAGCCAGCACCAAGGAAATGTGACAAGTAAGGTTAATTTATGAAACTAGTACCCTAATATTTCATTGCTGTCAAATTGAGTAAAATCCCTTTTCCAAGCATTTACCCCTTCACTGTAAATTGATCCATCACCCCATAAAATGAATATTTATGAACAGCAATACCACAAAAGAACAAGTATTATATTTTTTATTTCTGTTTTTTATGGTAATTCATATTGCCTTGTTTTATAGAAAAAAAATCAAGACTTATTTGCAATGAATAGGTGTGCAAGGGGATGCCTCATTCATGGCAGCTGCAAATATTACTTGCAAACTTTGTATTTAGAGTTTGATGCAACCCTTTATGCAGTGTCGGACTGGGATACCAGGGGCCCACCAGAAAACCTTAGGTTGAGGGCCCACTTTCCAAACTATTATACCTTCTCACTCACCCTCTTTATTCTCCTAAGGGCAAATTCACTAAAGCGCGAGGTGGTTAACGCTAGCGAAGTGGACCTACTCTATCGCTACTTCGCACCCTTACGCCAGACGAAGTTGCGCTATGGTGAAGGGACGTAACTACGCTAATTCACTAACTTGCGCATTTTACTGAACGTTAACTCTTGCGCCAGACTTGCTTTCGCCAACTGAGACCAGGCGAAGTGCAATAGAGTAGATAGGACTTGCTTCAAAAAAAGTTTAAATTAAAGTCCCAAAAAACGCTGGCATCTTTTACTTTTTTAAGGGTGATAGGCTGAAAAAGATCGTACTTTTTTTGGGGGTACCCTCCTTCCCCCCTACATTTCCTAACATATGGCACCTAAACTCTACAGTGGGCACATGTATAGGGCAAAATAACAACTCTACTTTGCCAGGCTTGTGTAGTGTAATGTATTTGTTGCAATATATACGTCCATTTAACTTTAACTTGGAGCCGTATGCAAATTAGGCATCGCTAGCGTAACTTTGCTTTGCTTGACGAATTAACGATAGCGCAAATCCGCTACCGTTCCCCTCCCTGAGCGCAATTTCGGATTATAGTGAATTAGCGGCGCCCTGGCGAAACTTCGCCTGGTGAAGTGCGGCGAAGGCGTCGCTATCGCATTTTCGCTGCTTAATGAATTTGCCCCCTAGTCTCTTATTCTCTACATACTATTCTCTATTCTTCGATTATTAAGCCTCTTTATTCCCATAAAGAAATAGAGTGAATGACCATGAAATAGGCCAAAAGGTTAGAAGCAGGAGGGCCCACTGACACCTTGGCCCACCGGGAGTTTTCCTGTTATCCTGGTGGGCCGTCTGACACTGCCTTTATGTTCAACAAACATTGTGATTTGTAATTTTTATTTAACATAATTTGCTTCTGTTTTTAAATGTGTTCTTGCAGGCTCTCTATTCAGCGTTATCTACAAGTCCTTGCCATGGTCTTTGCTATTAATGAGATCAATGAGAATCCAGAACTTCTGCCAAACATTACACTGGGCTTTCGTATATTTGACTCCTGCTACAATGAAATACAGGCTATTGAGGGCACTCTACAGATTCTGTCACTGACCAAAAAGGCAATTCCAAATTACATATGTGAAATAAAATCAAAAATTGTAGGATTAATAGGAGACCTTCAGTCTTCTTTCTCTCTTGCAGTGGCCAGAATTTTAGGAATCTACAAATTTCCACAGGTATGTGACCCTCGTTAGTGGTGCTTGCGAAGCAAAGCATCACTACTGTTATCTTGCAAACTTATTTTTATTCTTCTTCCGTATGAAAGTTTGGCGCGTAACTAGTCCCGCACCGTTTGTCCTAGACCCATGAATGAGGTGTCAAATCGTGCGGCTTAATCGGGAATGGGGTGGTATGACTTTTCTAAGGGGTGGGTGGTTAATTGCCCCTTGCGGGGGCAATTAACCACCCCGAAAAGTCCCATAGATTAACATTGAGGCCAACTTTTGACGGATTCTAGCGCAGAGAGGGAATCTTGTAGAAATGTTAAATTTACCACATTTGAAGAGGTTTGCGACCTGTGTCAGATGATACCCCACACAAGGGTATAAGTTTTACCCCCGGGGCAGGAGAGGTCCCCAAATTTGCCCCATTGACTTATAATGGGGAATTTATCGAATAATTAGTTTGTCGCAGACCCATGAATGAGGTGTCAAACCGTTCAGCTAATTCGGGAATGGGGTGTTGTGACTTTTCTGTCCTTTTTTTTTGGGGACCCAAAAAAGTGAGCGGAGCCGCAAACAACCAATCAGATTTTCCCTATTGACTTCCATGAGAAAATGTAAACAGCTGTAATTCTCACAGTAATAAAGCCAGAGCTCCCAAACTTGGCACCGTGGGTCACTGGGTGACTGCAGCCAAAATTTACAAAAAGTGGGCGGAGTCTACAACAGCCAATCAAATTTCAGCCATTCAATTAAATAGGAAAATTTTAAACTGCTGCCGCTCTTAGACGGTTAATGGCAGCCTCCTCAAAGTTGGCACAGTTGGTCACTGGGGGACTGGGATTAAAATTAAGAAAAGTGGGTGGAGCCAAAACCAACCAATCAGATTTCTTTGATTGGTTTTAATGGGAAAAATTAAGAAGGCTGCCATTCTCTCAGTATTGATGTCAGGGACCTTGAATATCACAAATGTGGTCGCTGGGGGTTTCCACTTCAAGTTTAGAAAAGTGGGCGGAGCCACCAACAACCAATCAAATTTCATTCATTGATTTTCAATAGAAAAAAATAGAAATGCTGCCATTTTTACACATTAAATGACAGCATTCCCAAACTTTGGTATGTTAGTCACTGAGTGACTGTGGTTCACAATTAGGAAAAAAAGGGGCGGGGCAACAACAGCCAATCAGATTTGGGCCTGAGTTTTGCCACGGCAAGCACCACTCACATTTTCTTCAGGAAATGTACCTCTCTAGTTTTAACTATTATTTTAACTAACTACACTTTCATTATCCTTATCAAAAGACGTTAGTGATGTGGGGTAATCAACATGGATATAAACATTTGCATTGTTTTTTTTCCTGATAATGGCGTTTATTTCAGTTCTTTCAGAAATTTGACAGCACATTTAATACTTTAAATCAGCCACAACCAAGACTTTCTATGACAATTATCTGGATTAATTTTAATTATTATAAATTAATAATAATAATTAATTAATTAAAATTATAAAATTAGGTAATAGATACAGCTTTATTTTTGGTATGCTGAGGTCATACAAAGCTAATTCACTAAAATCTGAAGTTACGTCCACGGCGTTGAACACTGGCGAAGTTGCGCTAGCGTCACTGCGCCAAGCAAATCAAAGTTACGCTTGCGTTTCCTAATTTGCTTATGGCAGGAAGTTAAAGTACAATGGACGTATATGTTGCAGCAAATACATTACATTACACAAGCCCAGGAAACCTTAATAAAAGAAAATAGAGTTGTTATATTGGCCTACACATGAGCCCAGTGTATAGTTTAGGTGCCATATGTTAGGAAATGTAGGGGGAAGCCGGTTACCCCAAAAAAATGTACGCTCTTTTGACGCCTATCACCCTGAAAAAAGGAAAAGACGCCAGCGTTTTTCGGGACTTTGAAAAATTTTCAACTAAATTTTGAGGAAGCCCTATCTACTCTATTGCACTTCACCTGGTTTGAGGTGGCGAAGGCAAGTCTGGTGCAAGAGGTAACGTTCAGTTAAATCCGCATCTTAGTGAATTTGTGTAGTTACGTCCATTCGCCACTGCCCAAATTCACCTGGCATTAGGGAGCAAAGTACTGCTAGAGTCTATCTCCTTCGCTATCGAAGTTACGCCAGGGACCGTTAGTAAATCGGCAAAGTACCGAAATGACGTCATGCTGGCAAATTTTCGCCAGAGTTAGTCACTTCGCCCATTAGGAAATTTGCCCCATTGTGGTAATGTACAGAACCAAAATTATAAAAAAGTTGTCTCTGTCCAAAGATTCATGGGCCTAATTGTATAAACCAAACTGTATTACAGGAAATATTTACCATTGTTGCCTTTCACCTACATTGCTGTAAAGAATATTTAGAACTATTTTTCTATTCTATCCAGATAAGCTATGGTTCTGCACTGGCCGACCTAAGTAACAAGATCAGTTTCCCTTCTTTTCTACGCACTATCTCAAGTGATAAAGTGCAGCCTTATTATTTCAGTCTCATAATGAATCACTTTAATTGGACCTGGATAGGAATTGTGGCTTCTGATAATGATTTTGGCCTGTATGACAGTGAGCTCTTAAGGAAAGACATTGAAGCAGCTGGGATTTGTGTGGCCTATTTTATACGGATATCTGCCCAACACACCAGAGATCGGACACTCTCTATTCTCCAAGTAATCAAAAGTTCATCAGCCACAGTTGTGTTACTTTATTGCTCAATGCCAGAACTAATCCCTTTTATGAAAGTAGCAAGTGAAGAAAATGTAACTGGAAGGGTCTGGGTTGCCAGTGGCAGCTGGATGGTTTCACCTATCTTTTCATACAATGAGTTTTGGAGAACCTTAAATGGTACTATTGGATTAGCGCTCCCTTTGATCCCAATTCCAGGGTTTGGAAAGTTCCTGTACAGCATTCAACCATTCCTATACCCAGCAGATATTTTCATGATATCATTTTGGGAGGCAGGGTTTAGCTGCTTGTGGCATAGCGAAAGTGAGAATGAGACTGAAACCCCAAACAATGGAAGTACTTTGTATTGCACTGGAAAAGAAAATCTTAAACATTTACAGTCCCTTGGATATCACGAGGAATCCTCAAGATTTACCATTCTTGTTTACAACGCAGTATATTCACTGGCCCATGGTATCCATAACATGATTTCATGCAGAACAGAATTGCCATGTTTTAACATAAGTAGACTAGACCCATGGAAGGTAAGAAATACATGAGCATTTTGTATTGTACCTAAAATAATATAAAAAAGTAGGAATGCACCGAATCCAGGATTCAGTTTGTGATTCATCCTTTTTCAGCAGGGTTCGGATTTGTCTGAATTCTTGTGCCTGGCCGAACTGAATCCAAATGCTAATTTGTATATGTAAATTAGGGTCGGGAAGGGAAATCATGGGACTTTTTGTCACAAAACAAGAAAAACAAATGTTTCTACAAAACAAGGAAGAATTTTTCCACTTTTACCTTTCTCAACCCTAATTTGCATATGCAAATAAGGATTTGGATTCATTTAGGTATTCGGCCAAATCTTTCAGAGAAGATTCGGGGATTCGGTGCATCCCTATAAAAAAAGAAAAATACGTCTCAGAGTGGGCACTATTGCACAGATCCCTTTAAATGGATATTGACAGTATTTCAGTAATCATACCAATATCATTTCCAGGAGAAAATATCCCCAGGATGATATATTTTGGCCATTTGGTGGTAGTTAACTTCCAGATCTGAATCACACTGTACACATTCTCCTATTCCTGTAAAAAAGGTGTCATCACTAGGATTCTGTGACCTATTGAATGCAAGGGTGGGATTTTTTTTAAATATCCCTTTACTGTCTTTGCTGTTGCACAATGGACACAATGGAAGGCCGCAGCACAAAGTGTTCCTGCTACTTTTTATTCCTCTTAAGAAACCAAGCCAACGTTTTGCAAAACAAGACATTTATTCATTATTCAAAATATTTGTTCTGAAATTATTGTGATTATTAAAAAAAATAGCATAAAACAAAATCCAGATTTTGTTCCCCATTTGAGTGGTTGATATAACCAACACAAGTGCCTCAGATACTGAGACAAACCCTCCTAGACCTTACACTTCCTTGGTTACACTGCATCCTGTATACTAACAATATTCCAGTCACCAAAATATATAACTGACTATCCTGAACATTTTTATATAATACATTTATATGTATTGTTAATGTTTTTGTTTTTAAAGATCTTGCATTATCTAAAGAGTGTGAGGGTAAAAAATACTGCTGGCCAGGAACTCTCATTTGATGAGAATGGGGACCAACCTTGCAAACTTGAGTTTATGAACTGGCAAGCGCTTCCCAATGGTCAAACAAAGTACGTCAAATTTGCAATTTCTGATCACCATATTGCCATAAGTAATGACACAATTTTCTGGAGTGGAGGTTTTACACAGGTGAGTCATTCTAACTAAATAATAAAAATAATAGTAATAATGGCCCATACAGGTGTAACACCCTATTGGACACCCCCCTGGGCCAAGGTTGTACATCCTTATCATATACAGTACCAGGTCCTGAATCCCCTTTGCTAAGTGAAAGGGTACTGGGAATTACCTCTCATGGCAGTGCCTCCACCTAATGGGATCCGGGAAAACACCATTAGGAAAAAAAGCAAACACACTGTATAAAAATATAACTTTAAATAAAATTAAAGGCAGAGTAAAATATGCATTTACATCCTATTAATGACCCACTACCCTGGGAATATCTGCAGTCCAATCCTTGCCTTGCCGGTAAAGTCCAACACTTCACTCCTGGTGTCTCAGTCCCTTTTCCCCAAAGAGCTTTTAAAGTTCCTAGGTAGCGCTACCTGCCCAAATACCTCTCCCGCTGGACAAAGGTATTTGCTCGCACGTGACAGACACACGAGCACAGCCTGTTTCACAAACAGGAGACAAACTGGATCTTTCTTTTTCTACCCTCCCTTGGGCACAACTCACCATGGAGATTCACACAGATGGGTAGGCTCATCCAGAGCAGGAACAGGCATCCACAGGGATGAAATCCATTCAGCGAAGCACACGCAGCTTGCTTTATTCTCATGGCATAGCTCCCAGCACTCTCCATAATGTGAGCAAATACAGTCTTCATTTGCTGATCTACAGCTCCCAGCACTCTCCATAGTGTGAGCACTCAAAAAGTCCATCCAAACTCTAAACCTGCATGGTTGAGCTTACCAGGCTTTGGAGTACCCTGCCTCAAAACTGCAGGGCTATCCAACTCCTTTTAAGCCCCTACATCTTGCAGTACTTCTAACTACTCTCTCCTCGTTGAAGTAGAAATCAGCAATGGCAGAGTGAAGCAGCGACACCTTATGACACCCTCCATTATATGCCAGACACACTGCACAGACAAGGGCTCCTTCCTCTCCCGTCACTCTAAATTCAACCTGTAACTCCACAGGCAGGGGATTTCCCAACATGTGGTTTCACATTAAGTAACAGAGGGGAATTAACCCTCTGAATCCCTACATTGGTATGAAGTTGTTGCATGAATCTGTATGTCATTGGCATTGCAATGAATTGGACAAAATCATTTTTGGTAGGAATAAGCCTGTTAGAATGTGGTTGGATATCAGAAGAGATTTACAGGCTTATTTATTAAAGGTTGAATTTTAGTGGTTTTAGAGAATTTTGAAACCAAGTCTAAACTCGCTTTCTCTAAAACCACAAGTGTCATGAAATGTATAAAAAAATTTGCACTGAAAAAGCACGAATGGGGAAAGTCACAAAACTATGACTTTTTAGTATTGTTGCACAAAAGGCAGCATCAAAAATACCCAAAAACCCCTAAAACCACAAATAAAACAAAGATCTTTGAATTGCAATAGGGACATCTGCCACTATGTTTTACACGATTTTGACAGGTTTTAGCTGGAGTATTCTTGTATTCATAATTGTCACAGTTTTGTCGCATAATAAATCCCCAAAAAAGTCATATTTTTTTTCCAGGATTGTTGGCTTCAAAAAGCCTAAACCTAAAAAGTTGTGGTTTAATAAATTGGCCCTTAGATAATACCAAGATATCTTCAAAATCAGCATGCCTAGTACCCCCAAGAAAGTCTGGCATGTGACCCACTGCAGCTGTTCTACATGACTGCAATAACCGAATAATAAGGCTTTCCCAAATGTGCAACTGATTTTTTGAATTGGATCCTGCTGAAAAAAGCCGAGTCCCAAACTGAATCCTGTATTCAGTGCATCCCTGATATACACATTATGGTTAGTTTAATCTGGAGCCAGTTAATCTGCCTGTAGGTTTTTGGAGTGTAAACACACAAGTCACTTTATAACAGTACTGAAATTGAACTCCAGTGCTTCATGCAGTAACAAACGTCTGGGTTAACAGTTGATAAATGCAAAGCAATATTATTCTTTGGTACCTTAAATAGTAAGGTACATGACTGAATAAATTCAGGCGTTTTTTCCCAATTGTGTTTATATCCAGTATATAACTTGCATAACCCTCATTACAGTCAAACCAGATATTTTCCCTTTGTGATATGATGGAATCTGATTGCATGACAATTCTGCTAAGGGGCATCCTTAAATGAGCAGGCACCCTAGTGTTCTAGGGCTGTATTTATACTCGATATAAAGTTATACTAATTGTATCATTTGTACAATAGGTACCAATATCCACATGTAGTAAAAGCTGTCCTACAGGATACAGAAAAGCCCCACAGAAGGGACAACCTGTCTGCTGTTTTGACTGTATCTTATGTTCTGAAGGGGAGTTTAGCAATGAAACAGGTAAACCAGATTTTTATAAATTTCAGAAGCAAACCTTATATAAACAAAATGGATGATGTCTATTATTGGATTAGTATGCATGCGTTGCCTATATGTCAGTGAAGACCCTAGCTCAATAGTGGAGGCTGGCAAGCAGACAAACCGTTTATTAACACTATAGGGGGAATGTTATTACAATTTGCAGGTGTTATTTAAAATGGCGTTTTTGCATATGTTTAGCAAAGCTCGCAATGTAAAATCCTTCATTGGCAAATATTACATTGTGCATTATCGCTAAGCAGAAGTTTAGCTTTAACACCTGCTCTGAAGTTTCC
This sequence comes from Xenopus laevis, assembly GCF_017654675.1. NCBI lineage: Eukaryota > Metazoa > Chordata > Amphibia > Anura > Pipidae > Xenopus > Xenopus laevis. The sequence continues at coordinate 108,320,500 of NC_054383.1, read as the reverse complement.
GTAAATATTTTATCGCAAAAAACACTTCGCGTTTGCGAAATCTAATTACACACGCTGCGAATGTTGCAAAAGACATTTGGGCACGAACTTTGCAATGAAGTCAGTGAGGTCTGTAATCAGTCAAAAAGGACGTGAACATGGTCGCTAATATTCGCAAGTGTATTTGCGCAGGTTTTTTGCAGTAACAAAACATATTACATTCCCCTTATATAAACCGATAGCTCTGAGCATGGCTTAATTTAAAAATATATGGCTTCTTCCAATTATTCATTAATGGAATTGCCATTGACATTGGAGACAGTAGAACAGCAAAGGGTATTAAACAAAACATGTTGGTATAAAATAGTTAATGGTGCCCAGCCATTTTATTCATACTGATCTGAACTCATTATTCACACATGCAACATTAATGATAATGTGAGCCTATTGGGTGTAATTCTTGCTCTTGCTTGATTATAATTTTCTGCTCCATTGATCGATATATTTTTCTTTTAAGATTCAATAATCTGTAAGAAGTGCCCTGAAGACATGTGGGCAAATGAAAAACATAATGACTGCAGGGTACGAAGTTGGGAGTTTCTGTCATATAATGAGACCTTAGGAGGCACTTTGGCTACTCTTTCAATTGTGGGATCTTTCATCCCTCTCGGCATCCTGGCAATTTTTATCAAATACTCGGAAACACCTGTTGTGAGAGCTAATAACCGGACTCTTAGTTACCTCCTCCTACTTTCCTTGTTTTTCTGCTACCTCTGCTCTCTATCATTTATTGGCCGCCCTGTTTCTATAATCTGTGTCCTCAGGCAGTTTATATTTGGGATCAGTTTTGTCATGAGCATTTCATGTATCTTGGGAAAGACAATGATGGTGGTGATCGCCTTCAACCTCACCCAGCCAAGGAACAGCAGGAGAATGTGGAGGGGGTCTCAATTACCTATCAGTTTGGTGCTGGTGTGCACAACTATACAAATTATTATATGTGTTGGTTGGCTTGCAAACTCTCCACCATTTACATATGATGACAAAAAGTCAAAGACTGGTACCATTATTGTGGAATGTAACAAGGGATCACCTGTTGCTTATGCATGCACAATGGGATATATGGGATTCCTAGCTACTTTGTGTTTTGTAGTTGCTTATTTAGTGAGAAATTTGCCAGGCAGATTCAATGAGGCCAAACTGATCACCTTTAGTATGTTGATATTTGGAGCTGTTTGGATCTCCTTCATCCCAGCCTACCTCAGCACCACAGGGAAGTACATGGTGGCAGTGGAAGTGTTTGCAATTTTGTCTTCAAGCAGTGGATTAGTGGCATGTATATTTTTTCCTAAATGCTACATTATTATAGTGAGACCAGAGAAGAATAAGAAAGAAAGAACATCATTTAAAGACTGAGTTGCTGGATAGATTTTATTGTGATTTACTCTAAATTATATATTGTTAAGGTATAATTTCATGTCTGATCAGTTGTAGTATTGGCATAATAAAATTATTGCCAGATCCAACTGGGGCATTACTGATAACTATGCTTGCTTTAATTCATGACACGAGCTGCCTCTGCTCTCGTATTGTATCATATAGGGCTCATCAGCAGACATAAGTTATGCACTTTGATAGATACAGTATATCTAGTTCTTGCAACAGTTGCAATTCCTGTACTCTGTGTGCGTTGTGCTGGTTGCATCTTCAATAGCACAACAAGTGGCAAGCGAACTGTACTTAATAACGGCTTAAGTAAGTGGCATCCAATGGCCTCACATGGTAGGTACAAGTTGCACCTGCCATTCACAATGCATTTTGTGCTAAAACAAACAAAACATAAATGAGCTTTTGTGTCTCATGCATTTGAAGTGTGACAAATGAAAGGTTTTGCCATTAGAAAAATCTCAAGTAAAAAATATCAAATCATTTTTTACTTTGTTAGCATTTTTTTTGTCATTAGAACATACTGTATATTAAATGTTAAACTGGCAAGTGGACTGGAGATCTAATCCATGCATTGCAAGTTGGCAAACTTAAAAACATTTAGGAGCAGATCTATCCATGGTAATTTTGACTCATGCAAATTCAAGTAGAATTGGCATTTTTTCAAAGTTTTAATATATTTTCACATTTTTGAAGTGGCAAGGTTGGTTGCTTCCAGGTGCAGAGACTAGCCACAAACCGAATGAATGGATTCAGGAGATGTGAACAAGGAAATAAAGTGCTGGGTCTTCATACTGAAAATGTAAATAATAGACCATGGGAAAGTCTTTCTACTGCACCCTGGGGATGAGATCTTAGGGGCAGATTTACTATGGGTCGAATATCGAGGGTTAATTAACCCTCGATATTCGACTGGGAACTAAAATCGTTCGACTTCGAATATCGAAGTCGAACGATTTTGCGCAAATCCTGCGATCGAACGATCAAAGGATTTAATCGTTCGATCGAAGGATTAAATCCTTCGAATCGAACGATTCGAAGGATTTTAATCCAACGATCGAAGGAAAATCCTTCGATCAAAAAATCACAGGCAAGCCTATGGGGACCTTCCCCATCGGCTAACATTGACTTCGGTAGGTTTTATCTACCGAAGTAGGTGGTCGAATTTTTTTTTAAAGAGGCAGTACTTCGATTATCGAATGGTCGAATAATCGAACGATTTTTACTTCGAATCGTTCGAATTCGATCGAATTCGATCGAATTTAACCAATTCGATGGTCGAAGTACCCAAAAAATACTTTGAAATTCGAATTTTTTTTCATTCGAATTCTTCACTCGAATTTTGTAAATCTGCCCCTTAGTGTGCAAGGCCTAAATGCTGCAGGGTCACAAACTAGTTCTGCGATGAGAGCCTGAACCAATATGGATTCTGGAATAATTAGTAAAGTAGGGTCTCTATAAAAAGCCTCAAGCCTTTCATTTTAGGTCATACTAGTTGTACGCTCCTTCTTCTATGCCAGCTCTAAGGGTGGAGAATAATGGTAATGATGTGGGCTGGTGTATTCCACCAGGTAATAAAAGAAATTGACATTGTCTCTATCGACACTGATCCTGGGGTAGAGTCTCAGTTTTGGGGCAGAAGGCGAGGTTGCCTACATGGTGTTGTCTACATGGTGTGGACTATATCAATAGTGATGTGCAGATGGCTTCTATGATTGAATTTCAGGGAGGGGTTTAAAGAGATCCCATTAACTGTATGCCAACTGATATCACTGTTAAAGGGACATTATAACAGCCCATGACACAGTCACAACAGCACATAATGAAATCCTATCTTAATGGGCTTCTAACTTCTAACACAATTCAATTATCCAACAAGGAGTAGGCCACCTGTATCCCATACATAGAATGTAAAGAAACATTAAATTCCTATTTTGTTGGAATTTTGTCTCTCACTGAGCTTACACAAACTACTCTCTTGTGTCTTTCTCTCAGACTGGAGCTCACTATTATGTCTTGAGCTACCTTTTAATTATCCACCTGAGGTGTCTCAGGTAAAACACCCAGGCTGGATTAGCTGTACCAGAACCATTTTATTACGGAGATACCTAAACTCTGTCCTGTTTCTTATCTCTTCAGCTAAACAGGTAAACTGATGCTGCTCCGTGTTCGGACCTTGTCAGGGAGATAATTAGATCACCAGTGCAAAGATAAGCAGAAGCCCATTATCTAGTGGTGTTATAGGCTCATTTATATATATGGGCATATTTTGTGACAGAGCAGTTAAAACTAATGGGCCAAAAGGTCCGAAATTGAAGGTTATTTACCTGAGTTGTCTCTGGTAAAACACCCAAGCTGGATTAGCCGTCCTAGAACTATTCTGATAGCAAACTTGGAGATATGTAAGCTCCATCCTGGACTTTCCCAGGAATCCTGATAGTGACCATGCCACAGTATAGTTTTTGTTATTTCTTTACCTTAACAGGCAAATTGAAGCTATTCCATGTTTGGTCCTTGCAGCGGAGATAAACAGAAGCCCATTATCTGGGGGGGGGTTATAGGTTTGCTTATATATATGGGCATATTTTGTGACAGAGTGCTTACACAAATGAACCAAAAGGTCCTAAATTTACTATTATCTTTATTGTAACATTATATTTATATTATATCTTGCACATAAGGTACTAAAATCCACATGGAGTTTCAGCTTCCATACAAGTTATGGAAAATCTGCACAGATAGGACAGTCTACTTGCTGGTTTAATACTATATTACATTCAGATGGCAAGATTAGTTGTGAAGCAGGAGGCTTCTGAGACAAATTCAGGACAAGGGGATTAGCCAGAGGAGATATATATTCTATGCTTAGTTGCAATAGGAGCATAAGGTAGTGAGGGCTATTCACTAAACAGCTTTGGCTACTCAGAGCAGACTGAGCAGGTAACTACTAGGCATGAAGAATCAACCAGCGTAGAGACTCAAATTCCTAGAGAAGGAGTAAATATTGTAATCTTTGTTCTGCCCAGAGGAACCCAAAACAGCCTGAGTAATATTCAAGATATATATAGTAAAAGTATGGCAAGGGACAAGCAAGATAGCCATGTATACGAAAAATACAGCTTTGTAGAAACAGACACTCATTGGCAGTTGGCAAGTTCCAATTATTATTATCATTCTCTCACACCTTATTTGGTCCCTCAAGTAAATAATCATGATACTTATTATAATTACATGGCAAATCTGGTACTGTAAGCAGTATGATGTCAATGCATGTATGTGCATTCATTTTAATATAAATACCTCCTGATTTATTTCTCTCCACAGTGACAGATATTGGACTCTTCTACCATACAGCATGCAGTTCTTGGAGCGCCTTTGGTAACTGTGCTTACAATTACTACAATTATGTGCAGAATTTGTTTGCTTAATTGTTGTAGTAATGTACTTGGGTTTATTGTCAATAGAATATTATTATTTGCATTTACGATTTCTGTTTATCGGGCAATAAGTAGACTAACAGAATTAAGAAAAAAGAGGACAGACGAAAGAGAAACAAGATGTTAGCACTTTATTCAATCTAATGTTGCACAGATCAGGATTAAAGGGTGTTCAACTTGATTGCTAGTATGATGGCAGAGATGTGATTGAGAGACTGGAGGATGCAATAAAATAAAATTGGAGCCTCATTGAGCAATAGTGCCACATCTGGCTGCTGGAAAGAGGCAGAATAAAAAGATAACAATTAAGAATTTATAAAGAATTAAAACCAATTGACAAGTTGCTGGAGGTTGAACATTCTATAACATCGTAAAAAACTAGTAAACGCCTTTAACCTTGTTGCTTTTTCTACCCTTATTAGACAAGTATAGATAGAATAGTGGAAGGAAGCATCTGATTGCTTGTTGAGGTTTACGGGGCTAGGACAGTCTTTCCCACTGTATGTGCATAACCCTATAAGTACAGTTACACATTTTTAACTAAGAGTAATTTAGTATTTTTCTGATACATGTGATGTATAGGAACATTATGTAAGCATAAGACAGGCTAATGACATGGTGAGCTACAATGTATGTAGGTACAGGTATTGGATCCATTATCCAGAAAGCTCCAAAATACAGGAATGCCATCTCCCATATACTCCATTGATATTGAATAATTTAAATGTTTAAAATGTATTTCCCTTTGTAATAATAAAACAGTACAACTAAGATAAAATTAATCCTTATTGAAGGCAAAACAATCCTTGGGTTTATTTAATCTTTAAATGATTTTAAATGAATTAAAATATGATACAAATTACAGGAAGATATCTTATCTGGATAACCCCTGGTCCTGACCATTCTGGATAACAGTTTATAAAGAAAGAATTGTTCAGTGTACCTTCCTAAAAAAGCAATACGTTTTCCGAACGAAAGAGGTGTGATTACCAAAATAATGTGTTATAGAAATGAAAAGAAGTAAAACCCCTCTCTATTCAATTAACCACCAATTAAAGAAAATTCAAGTATTGGTGCAGCAGTGTCAGAGTTTATTAACAGTTTCGTTAAAGGTTACTAACCCAGTGTTGCTTCAATTATTGGGCAGCCATTGGGTAACCCAGCAATGGCTGCCCAATAATTGAAGCAACACTGGGTTAGTAACCTTTAACGAAACTGTTAATAAACTCTGACATTCTGGATAACAGATCCCATGCCTGTAGAGTAATTTGTATCCACGTCACTCATATATTGAGCTCTTAGTGTTTGCTGAGACTCTTCACTTACTTTAAATATTTATACCCAGAATTTTTATACTTATTTAGTTCTAGAACATCTAGGGGCCTATAGGCTAGGCACTCCTGGTGTAGTTTTTTTCTCAGAAGGGTTGTAAACCTTTGGACCGCTTGCTAACCTGCTATAGAACCAAAATACATTTAAGGGCCGATTCACTAAATTCGAGTGAAGGATTCGAAGTAAAAAAACTTATAATTTCGAAGTATTTTTTGGGCTACTTCGACCATCGAATGGGCTACTTCAACCTTCGACTACGACTATGACTACGACTTCGAATCGAAGGATTCGAAGTAAAAATCGTTCGACTATTCGACCATTCGATAGTCGAAGTACTGTCTCTTTAAAAAAAACTTCGACCCCCTAGTTCGGCAGATAAAAGCTACCGAAGTCAATGTTAGCCTATGGGGAAGGTCCCCATAGGCTTGCCTAAGTTTTTTTGATCGAAGGATATTCCTTCGATCGTTGGATTTAAATCCTTCGAATCGTTCGATTCGAAGGATTTAATCGTTCGATCGAAGGAATAATCCTTTGATCGTACGATCGCAGAATTTGGTTAATTAACCCTCGATATTCGACCCTTAATGAATCAGCCCCTTAGCTATTCTGGTCATAGGACATACAAGGGCAGTGTATACATTTTGAATATTGCTGTGTATATTCCAATGTTATTATTTACAATGAATCTTGTGGTTGAACTTTTCAGTAAATATTCCTTATTCGCCTGGCTGCTGTTTCTCGGCTCTGCTGTCAGTAATGCACAGGGTGATACAAGCTGCAAGTTGCCATCTGAAAATCTTCAGGTATATGAAAAAGCTGGAGACATTATACTCGGAGCTCTTATCCCTGTGCATCTTGAACCAAGCAACACTAAAATAAATTTCAAATCAAAGCCCTCATTAGGAAAATGTAACAAGTAAGGCTGCATTTTGTATTTTGATTTTCTTAAATGGTAAGCACTGATCCTAATGTACAAAATGAAAATATTTGTATTGTACTTGTTTATGAATATATGTGTGGGTTTTGCAAATGCAAGATGGGATCAGATGAGAAGTAGTGTATAAGATTATGGCTATAGGTTATTTGCCTTGCATCCTCTATGAGATCCTCTTCTATGACCCCAAGATCTTGGGATTATTCATTTTAAATTTCAGTATCTTTTTGATACTGTGGGCCCCAAGAAAAAATGCTGACATGTTATCAATATAGCCTATTAATTACTGTAATTACAATGTACTGCTGGATGCTTATAGACCACAACATTTCCCTTCTATTAGAAATGGAGAAACCCATGAAGCTCAATCCTTGCAAACATTTATAACTAACCCATGTGTTGTAAAACCAAAATAATTTGGCCGGAAATCTTAATTTAGGGGCGATTTATCAAAGTGTGAAATTAAAGTTCACCACAGAAATGTTCACATACTTTATATTTATTCATATGGATTTTTTAAAAGCATATCAATGGGTAAAAATTAAGAGTTTACCATTTTATAAATTATTTATAAAATGCTGCCCTGACCTATTGATATCAACCTGATTTTCAGCCAGACATCAGTTTTGCAGAACCTTATGTGAGCAGATGAGCTGCCAACTCAGAATGGACTGAATCAGCATCTTAAATCTGCCCCCTTTAGCTTGTACATCTCCCTCTTTAACTTTGCAGTAGTGAACATTCTCTTTGCATTGGTGTAAATTCATAACTCTTCTTCAGGTGTAATTTCTCCAGTGAATAGTCTCCGATTTACTATAAGCACAAGAATGAATTTTCGCCAAGAGAAATTTCTCCAGGTTCAGGCTGGAGAACTACCAAAAAAAAAGATAGAGCAGCCACTTGAATCTCAAATTCTCAATTTTCACAAAGAATTTATGCCAGGAGAAAGTTCACCAAATTTCTCTTGAACAAATATTTTTAGTAATATGTTGTGAAAATACAACTGGCGAATTAAGGTATTTACGTCTTAAATAGCATCTTAGTAAATATGCCCCGTTGGCACTACCTTATTATGTACCTGGTCCGTCCTTGACGACTTTTAAGTTGGTTATACCCCTTTAAGCTCCTTGTGTTTGGACTATTTTGCACTTGACTTTCAAACTGTATCTGTAGTTCAAATATATATTTTCAATTTTATAGTTTAAGTATATATTTTCTTCCTTGGAATCTTTTAGGCTATCTATTTTCTGTTATCTACATGTCCTTGCCATGGTCTTCGCTATTAATGAGATCAATGAGAATGCAGAACTTCTTCCAAACATTACACTTGGCTTCCGTATATACGACTCCTGCTTTAATGAAATGCAGGCTGTTAATGGAGCGCTACAGCTTCTGTCCGGGTCGGATATTGCAATTCCAAATTACATTTGTGATATAAAATCTAAAATGGTGGGATTAATTGGAGATTTCCTATCATCCTCCACACTTGCAGTGGCAAGAATATTGGGATTATACAGGTTTCCTCAGGTATGCGAAAAATAATAAGCAGGTAACATTTAATGGTTATATGTTAAAAATCAAACATCTTGCTGTGTTACTACACCTGGGTAAATGTTGTGCCTTTTTATTACATATTGGGTATAGTTCTTTATTAAGCACTTGATATGAGGCTATACTTTATACAGATTATGACAGCCTATTGACATATAAATAAGTAAAAAAAAGTTGCCAGTATAAGGCATTACTGAAACATAGTCATGTCCATAAATGGTAGAATTCTTTTGAAATAGCTCTAACAATAACTTATGATGGAAACTTCTCTTCCCAGAAAGTGGAGCCTAATGGGTGATTTATGTTAATAAACAAAATCTCTTAAAAGCTGTAAATGAAGAAAAATATTAGCAAAATAGCAGTAATATGAATAAAATTATATTTTAAGTAATATTGTTCGTTAAAATTAATATATTTTTTTTTTTTTAATTTAAAATTTTTATTAACCATCATTTCCAAAGAAAAACAAGAGGTACAACAAAGATGCAGAAGGATATTCAAGTGACAGTAGCAGCTGCTGCACAACAGAATATGACTGTTCGAGTAGCACAATCTACACATATGCATCATATCATGGAGATGAATAGTGCCATAACGAGAAAAGGAATCCGCATGGAAATGAATGCGTTTAGTAGAAAGGTAGATAGAGAAAAAGAAAAAGAAAGGAATATAGAAAAATAGAAAAATAGACAGGTCTGACGAGGTATGGGAAGGTAGGAAGGGTAGATCATTGTACGATACCTCGAAGTTGCAAAGTCTCCAGATACTGAGCCCACGGATACCACTCCAGTTCCCCCTCATAACTTCTATCCTGAAGTCTGTTTCTGATGGATTCCATCGCCCTAATCCAATTCACCTTTGATATCAAAATTTGTAAGCTCGGAAGTGTAGGTCTCTTCCAATTTGCTGCCAGTAATGATCTTGCTGCTGTCAGGATATGAGTGGCTAAAGTACGTGTTTGTTTTAAGCGTATGGCCCTAATCCTCATTCCCAAGAGAAAAGAGTGTGGGGAGGGCTGTATAACGCAGCGCAGAACTTCAGAGAGCAAAGTTGCTACCATCTTCCAAAATATCCGAGCCACTGTACAGGTCCACCAGGTGTGCAGGAAGGAACCCCTTTCTCCACAGCCCCTAAAGCACTGCGAGTGATCAGGGTTACCGCTGAGGGTAGCAATGCGTGAGGGGGTGTAGTACCACCTAAAAATTATTTTATAAGCTCTCTCACTAGAGGCTGCACATATTGAAGTTCGCCTGGCCGTGTCCCAGATTTCCGACCAGGACTTATCAGAGATGGCCAAGTCCAAATCCTCTTCCAACTTCTGCATGTAAGGCTGACGTGTAACTGTGTTGTCAGTCGAGAGGCTAACATACAGAAGTGAGATAAGGTGTGTTGGGTATGAGTGGTCGCGACACAGCTTTTCAAAGTATGTAAGAGTGGAAGACGTTTGGGCTTTGCAAGCAATGCTCACATAGTGCCGAATCTGTAAGTAGCGATAGAATTGTGCATGGGGAATACTATATTCGTCCCTAAATTGTTGGAAAGATTTAACAGTCCCTTCAGAGACAAAATCCAATAAGGTTGTCAGGTTCGCAGATATCCAGACCTGAAACTCCAAGGGAGTGTTACCTGGGGAGAAGTCTTTATTGTTAAAAATAGTCCTGAATTTTGTGGCAGTGTTACTTAATTTCATCATGAACGCTATAGAGTCCCATAGATCTAAAGCTTGCTGTGACGGGTGAAGGAGGTGGGGAAGGGGGACCCTAGCCGTTTTAGGGATCCAAAATAAATGGGCAAGTTGTAGAGGGGCCGAATAGTGATTTTCGATGGACTGCCAGGGTTCCCCAGTTGGTGCATGAATGTGTACCATCGCTTCCAATCTACTTGCAAGGTAATATCTGTATAAATGGGGTACTCCCAAGCCTCCCAATGATTTCGGTTTTGTCATGATAGCAGCCTTAATTCTTGGCTTCTTGCCCTCCCATATAAAGTTCGATACAGCTTTTTGAAGCGAGGAAGCTGCTGATTCGGGGAAGTGTATCGGCAGTGTTCTAAAGAGGTAGAGTATCCTAGGCAAAAGCGTCATTTTAATGGCTGCTATCCTACCAAACCAGGAGAGGTGGTATGAGTGCCATTTGTCCAGATCTTTCTTTAGATTATCAAGAAGTTTGGGGTAATTAGCCTTGTACAGGGTATCATAGGAGGGAGTAAGACATACTCCGAGATACTCCAACGAGTCTGACTCCCACCTATAGTCAAAATTAAGTTGTAACAATTTGAGTTCTGGCTTGGACATATGAAGTGGCAATGCGTGGGATTTGGTAGGGTTTATTTTATATCCCGAAATGAGTTGGAACTGAGATAGAGTTTGCAATAAGTTTGGGAGCGTGGTTTGGGGGGCTGTCAGTGTGAGAATGATATCATCGGCAAAAAGGCTAATTTTATGTTCCATTTCTCCGGTTCGTATGCCCTTAATGTTGGGGTTATGCCTGATGGCATGAGCTAGCGGTTCTAGGGATAGTGCAAAAATCAGGGGAGACATGGGGCAACCCTGGCGCGTCCCTCCCTTGATGGGAAAGCGGTCGGAGAGAAGTCCCATGCTAAGGACCTGAGCTGAAGGCGTGGTGTAGAGCTGTTGAATCCCTGTGAGGAACGGTGTCGGAATCTGCAATTTGTTGAGCACCGCAAACATATAGCGCCAGTCCAATCTGTCAAACGCTTTTTGTGCATCTAACGACAAAAGCATGGAGGAGGTATTTTGTTTAGGTGCTCGACAAATCAGGTCAATCGTCTTACGAATGTTGTCTGCTGCCTGGCGTCCAGGCACGAAACCCACTTGATCGTGATGGATAAGGTGGGGAAGAATTATAGATAATCTGTTAGCCAGTATTTTCGCAAACAATTTAATGTCGGTATTGATAAGCGATATAGGTCTGTAGCTGTCGCAAATTGACTGGGTCTTTACCAGGTTTCAGTATCATAACTAAGGTGGCTGTCTGCATGTGTTGCGTCGGGGGAGAGCCTTCAAGGAAAGATTGAAAAAGCTCTTTCAAGAATGGGGTCAGCTGAGTTACAAAGGACTTATAATATTTAGTTGTGTAACCGTCTGGACCAGGCGCTTTGCCAGATTTGGAGTCCTTAATCACTCTCTCTATCTCCTCCCTGGCTATCGGTTCCGCTAGCAACTCCCTATCCTCTTCTGTGATAGTGGGGGGGATCCATTGCTTCACGATATCTGACTCTAAAGCCTGGGACACCCTAGGAGCTTTATCTGCAGTATATAAGTCTGCATAAAAAGCCCGAAAAGTGTGGAGTATTTGTTTGGTATCCCTAGTTACCGTCCCTGTAGGGGTGCGTATTGCATGTATAGCTTGAGAGGTGTGTAGAGCCTTCAGTTTACGGGCCAGCAACGTATGTGGTTTATTGGCATATTCGTAATACAAGTGTTTAGTCCGGCTCATAGCGTAAGCCGCTTTGTCGGAGAGGACCTGAAGCAACTGAGTTCTTGTGTCCTGAATGTCTTTGTAAGATGCGGGGGACGGATTCTGTTTATGGATGATAGCTAAATCGTGCAGCCTCTGTGAGAGTTGCTGGGTTTTAGCCTCCCTGTTCCTTTTCCGCATTGCAGCATGTTTGATGAGTATTCCCCGGATTACCGCTTTATGGGCATCCCATCTGACCGCAATTGAGGTATCCTCTAGGGAATTCGCGAGGAAATAATCTCTCAGCGAAGTGGTGTAAAATTAATATTTAGTATAATGTAGACAGAAATATTCTGAGACCAATGGAAATTGGTCTTCATTTTTTGTTGTTGTTTTAAATTATTTAACCCTCCAAAAATGTTATTGCATAAACTGGTCACTGGAGAAAATTGCAAAAAATAAAATTTTTTGGAGTGGTATTAATGGTTACCAAAATTGAATGCGTGCAAAGGAAAAACTCGCTGCACAGAAGAAAAAGTTTTGCATTGTGTATATATATTAATGTGTGTGTGTGTATATATATATATATAGTCCACAGTGGTGCACTCTTGATCCTCATGGATAATTGCCTGGGTGCTGGTTATAGCATAGCATAACAATCACGTAGAAAAAACCGCACTCACAGGTCTTGTCAATGGTGAAAAAGATAAAAACTTTTATTGCAACGTTTCGGCGCAATGACTTGGGCCGTCTTCAGGAAGACGGCCCAAGTCATTGCGCCGAAACGTTGAAATAAAAGTTTTTTTCTTTTTCACCATTGACAAGACCTGTGAGTGCAGTTTTTTCTACGTGATTGTTATATATATATATATATATATATATATATATATATATATATATATATATATATATATATATATATATATATAAACAGCGCTTGATCAGTGCACCCAGAGCACAAAATGGATGCCTAGGTGCTGGAACTTCAAAATCAATAGCGATAAAGTAACAAAAAGAGTCCGCACACACAGGTCTTATGTGAGAGAAAAAAATGAATAAACAACCATTTTGTTCTCTCACATAAGACCTGTGTGTGCGGACTCTTTTTGTTACTTTACATATATATATATATATACAGTATATATATATATATATATATATATATATATATATATATATATATATATATATATATATATAACAAACAAGGGAAAGTTGTGCTCACCACTAATTTTTAAAACCATTAGGCGGGGGTGCAACGAGGCTGTGACCACAAAATACATATAGACAAATACAAGAGTCCTCTGCACTCAACCCATTATCAATATATTTAAGACAAAGACATAGTGGTGAGCACAACTTTCCCTTGTTTGTCATAGTTATACAGGAGCAGTGACCAGCTCCATGTTGTAGCTCCCACCCCTCCCAGCTATAGTCAGGTGGTCCCACTGGTGTCTAATAAAAGGGCAGCCAAGTTTGGGAGGTTTACTTTGAAAGCAGCAAGTAAGTTGCAGGTAAAACCAAGTCCCTTTGTAAAATGTATAATGAAGCAATAGAATTCTTAATGAATCAGATAGGACTGGCCAGATATGGGATGACTTTGACGTAGTTGGCCAGCTTAAATATGTTGCAATATATGGACAAAAATCCCTGTTTTGTTTAAAGGGTAAGGCATTTTTTAGTAGCAGTATGCACAAAATGTCTCTGTCTTAAATATATTGATAATGAATTGAGTGCAGAGGAATCTTGGTTTGGAAGCCAGCACAGCTCGTCAACTGGTCAATTTTGCCTGGGTGCAAAAAGCCCAAAAAGTAGAAGTATAACAACGGATTAAGCTTGCACTGACAGGTCTTACAAACAAGCTTGATTTAGGGAAACAAAAATTGGTCCCATAGACAGACAAATTGCAAGCACCAACACCTTCAATGCAGACAGCTGACAGTAGTATTACAAAGAGTATGCCTATAAGTAAGTGCCCCAACAGCTACGAAACAGGTTAGGTTTTTGTCTAACATGTCCTAATAAATATTTTATATTTTTTTAATTCATTGGCCCTTTATTTTTTGGAGGCCCTCACAATCATTGGAATGTTATTACAAAGAGTAGCCTAAATTTATGGGTGTACACAAAAACTATTTTTCTACTGTAGACTACTGTATTTCATATCAACCCTATAAATATTTTAGACCCAGGTGTGTTACTGAAAATGGGGGAGCATCAATATGCTAATGAAAATGTATGCAACTTTTTTTTATGTGTTTTTAAAAGTATACATTTTTATTCCAGATAAGCTTTGGTGCAGCACTGGCTGATCTAAGTGATAAAATAAATTTTCCTTCGTTTCTGCGTACCATCATAAGTGACAAAGTACAGCCTCAATATCTAAATATGCTGATGATGAATTATAACTGGACGTGGATAGGGATTTTGGCTTCTGATAATGATTTTGGTCTCTATAGCAGTGAGCTCATGAGAAAAGATATTGAGGCAGCCGGAATTTGTGTGGCATATTTTATGCGGATATCTGCCCAACACACCAGAGACCAGACACTTTCTATTCTGCAAGTCATCAGAAAATCGTCAGCCAAAGTTGTACTGTTTTATTGTTCCATGCCAGAACTAATCCCTTTCTTTAAAGTTGCAGCTGAAGAAAACATAACAGGCAAGATCTGGATTGCCAGTGGCAGTTGGATGACCTCTCCTATTTTTTCATATGAAGAATTTTGGAAAATATTGAATGGTACAGTCGGATTAACACTGCCTTTCTCAACTATTCCCAAATTTGGAAAGTTCCTTAATAATATTCAGCCATCTTTGTACCCAAAGGATATTTTCATGAAATCATTTTGGGAAGTGGGTTTTGGTTGTTTGTGGCACAAAGAAAGTGAGAACGAAACAGAGACACTAGTCCGAGCAACAGTAAACTATTGTACTGAACTTGAAAGTCTTACAACTTTAGAATCTATAGGGTATAAGGAAGACACATCAGGCTATGCTATTCTTCTTTACAATGCAGTGTATTCATTGGCTCATGGCATCAATAACATGATTTCCTGCACATCAGGACAACAGTGTTTAAACATAAATGGACTAGATCCATGGAAGGTAAGAAAGATTTATGTGTAATGTAATAACCGAGTACAGTTTGCTTCAGCTCTAGTAACCTAAATCAGTGAATTAGTAGGTAGCATTTACTGGTTAGCAGTTTTAAAGCAAATATCTGATGATGGTTTTCCAGAGCTGGGCAAATGTCTTACATTACCCATGTAGAGATTCTTCTTTTCGTATTGGAAATTCTTACCAAACTACAGCTTAGGGGCCTACTATGATCTTATTATCCAGCACAAGGTCGCCATATCAGCCAAAGATGTTTGTTTGGGACCTTGCCGAATGTTTGGATCTTCAAGTGTATGGCCAGCTTTAGTGAAGAAAGATCCATGCGGGTGGTGTGAAACCTAAAGACACCAACAGACGGCTATTATTATGTATATACAGTTTATTATTACACAACAAAATGTTTTGTTTTATTTCTCTGTTATCTGCCTTTCATACCTAAGCATAATAAAGACAAAAGAGATCCTCTAACGCCCTAGACATGAGCCCACCCTAAAACAAATGTGGCATGCCCCTCAAATGGTTGGGAAAGAAATATCAACTTTTAGTTAGAACTTTTGAAGACAAACCCGCCAGCATTTTTAGAACTTTTATGACTTTCCGGCATACAGAATATGATGTCACTGACAGATTGAGGAGGATGTAGCTTCATCTTATCTTATTTGCCTGGTCTAAGGTGGCAAAGGAAACTCTGGCGAAAGATGTAACATTCTGTAAAATGTACACTTTAGTGAACGATTGTTCACCTGAGCGAAAATTTGCTTGGTGATAGGGCGCAAACTGCGCTTGGGATGGCCTCTTTCACTAGCGAATTGTCGTCTATTGTCGTTAGTAAATTTGCAATTTCCCTGCAGATGACATTTCTGGTGAATTTTCACTATCGTCGGCTACTTTGCCCTTTAGTAAATATGCCCCAAAGTTTGGTGTCCATTTCTACTCAATCAATAAACACAAAAAATCCCCAGCCAGTTATTAGGCACAGTGCTTAACGTCTAGGGATGCGCCGAATCCAGGATTCAGTTCAAGATTTGGCCTTTTTCAGCAGGATTCATATTCAGCCGAATCCAAGTTCATCCAAAAAATAACGTGACTTTTCGTCACACAAACAAGAAAATCAAACATTTTTTGACTATCTCTTTTGTTTCCTTCTTTTTTTTTTTTCCCTCCATTTACATATGCCAATTAGGGTTCAGATTTGGTTCAGTATTTTGCCAAATCTTTTACAAAGGTTTTGAGATTCATCCAAATCCTAAAATTAGTGAATTTTAGTGATGGGAGATCTGTCCCGTTTAGTTTTGTAGAAAAATTTACGAAACAGTGAAAAATTTGCGAAACGCACTGAAGTCAATGGGCATAAAAATAATTCTTATGCACGACAATTTTGATGCGATCGTCAATTTTTGTACACACAACTATTTTGTCCAAATGCATTAAAGTCGAAGGGCGTCCGAATAATTTTGACACATGACAATTTTGACCCTTGCTAAAAAAAATTTTGTTGCAGCAAATGTTCCAAAGTTTTGTGAATTTATTTGCGGGAGGCGAAATGCGGAAATTCATTGCCTGGTGAATTTATTCGCCCATCACTAGTGAATTTGGTGCATCTCTATTAACATCCCAAAGTTTCGGGGCCCCAGTATAATTCACAAATTGAAAGGTGGCTAGTTTTGCTTTGGCCATATTTCACATTTTTTCATAGGAGACTTCTGTAAATGTAGCTGGATCCTTGCCAACCATTGTGCTATAGGCCATAGGCTGTTGGAAAGCTACTGACAGTGCCAGTAAATGTGCTCTAATGAACATTTTAGGCTGAAAAGCTCTAATATTGATACTGTCAGTATATCCATTTAAAGTCAATAGGAATCAGTAAGAAGAGAATTAGGACACATTAACACACATTTAGGGGAAAATTTGAATTTTTTGAGATTTATTATACCCCCAAGCTGCTAAAAACCCAAATCCAAAAATACTCCAGCAAAAACCTGTCGGGTCGGTAGTCAATGGCAGATGTCCCTTTTACAATTTAAAGATGTTTCTTGATCATGATCTGCTTTTCATATGATAATCCAGAAAAGTCTGGGTTTTTGGACGACAACTGGAAAAAAAGTTTGAAATTTGAAAAAGTTGCATGAGTCGCGGAGTTAGTTCAACTTTGTTTTAATAAAAAAAAGGGGTACATTCAAGTTTTAGTAAATATCCCCCTTAAACTGGCTAAAAAGTACCTGTGCCCCATCAGCTTAGCCTAGTTACCCCTTCTCTCACTGTAACTGCACTGGATGTATGTACTGTAGTTTTGTCTTGTTTCAGATTTTGCACTATGTAAAGCATGTGAAGGTAAAGAATACTGCTGGCCAGGAGTTGGCCTTTGATGAGAACGGGGACTTGATATCTTACCTTGAGTTTGTGAATTGGCAAGCTCTTCCCAATGGAGAAACCAAATATATCAGTTTTGCAACTTTAAAAGAATTTCCTTGGCGTCACATTGTTATCAGTGACAGTGCTGTTATATGGAGTGGAGGTTTTGTAAAGGTGAGAATGAATAAATAATGAATCAAAACTGTCAACTTATGACAATTACAATTTTTTTATATTGCCAAAACATAAGTGAAACAAAAGTTCAGCTATGCAAATGCATTGACTGGATTAACCCTATAGAAAACTACTTTGGCCAGCCAATTTCTGACTCCTGTTGTGAATATTTACCCATCATAAGTTTATTTAATAATCAGAAAGACCAAAGAAGTTTTTTGCAGGCACCATTAAGCACTATATTAATACTTTGCCTATATAAAGTATTGATTTAGGGGCCAATTTCTTTTTTTCTCATGAATAATAATTTTTTTTCTAAAAAAAAAATTGTATTTCTCTAAAACTTGAAAATTTTTAGATTTATTAAGTGTGAAAAACATGAAAAACTCTAATACAAAACATTGCCAAGTAAAAGTAGTTGAGGTCCTTTATAAGTAAATGGCTGATCCTTTTGGACCTTTTTTTTAGCCATTCAAACTTTTAGAGGTTTTCTGATTTTTTTGGCCGTGGTTCAGTGTTTTTTTTCATTTGTGTCTTTTGCATGGCATGCATGGTTTTAGAGAAAATTAGTATTCATGGTTTCAAAAGCCTATATAACCAATAAAATGAGAATTTTGCTAAATGGTTCTCCCTGTGTTTAAGGGTAAAGGAAAGGTGGAGGGCACCAACGATTAGGCAACTCCCAGTGATTATGATCACTTACCCGATAGCCTGGGCTGGTGATCCTGCAGAAAACTAGAAAACTGCTCAGGCCCAGGGTCCTTCTTAGTAAGCACCACAGTGATCTCCCTTTTTCTTTTTTCTTCAAGTGAATACACTTCACAGTGAATAAACCTTTCCTTCTCCCTTACCCTAACCTATTTTTTTTTACTATACATAAGGCACCAACATCTACATGCAGTATCAGTTGCCCTCCATACAGAAAGGCCCCACAGAAGGGACAGCCTGTCTGCTGTTTTGACTGTATCTTATGCTCTGAAGATGAGTTTAGCAATGAAACAGGTAAAACAAAAGTTTTTTTTTAGTAAAAAAAAAAGTATTAATAAGGAAAGTAATTTTTATGTTGAAAGTGATATATATGGGATAAAGTGATGGGATAAATAAAGGCAGTAGGGCCGATTTACTAAAGGGCAATGTGGCTGTCGCCAGTGAAAATTCGCCAGAAATCCAATCCGAAGGGAGATCGCCAATTTACTAACAGACGTAGAGGACAATTTGCTAGATAATGAATTTTTATGCCCTTTTACCAGGCAAATTTTCATTACAGATGGATCTGCTATGCAAAATCAGTATAAATAGAGTGAATTTAGGTGTGGCATCTCCAAAATTGTATGTAGTGCTGCTTGTTAATGTGATAGAATTGTAGTACAGGTATGGGACCTGTTATCCAGAATGCTCGGGACCTGGGGTTTTCCGGATAACGGATCTTTCTGTAATTTGGGTCTTCATGCCTTAAGTCTACTAGAAAGTCATTTAAACATTAAATAAACCCAATAGGCTGGTTTTGCTTCCAATAAGGATTAATTATATTTTAGTTGGTATCAAGTACAAGCTACTGTTTTATTATTACAGAGAAAAAGGAAATCATTTTTAAAAATTTGGAATATTTGGATAAAATGGAGTCTATGGGAGACAGCCATTCTGTAATTCGGAGCTTTCTGGATATCGGGTTTCCGGATCAGGGATCCTATACCTGTATTAGCTTTCTATAAAATGCAAAAAGTATATTAAAATATTTTTATAACATAATCTATGGAACACTCATCATTTGTTTTCCTGTTGTTAGACTCAACAAGCTGTATGAATTGCCCTGAAGACATGTGGGCAAATGAAAAGCATACAGGTTGCCTAAAGAGGACACTGGAGTTTTTGTCATTCGAAGAGACTTTAGGGGACACACTGGCTGCTTTCTCAATTCTGGGATCTCTCCTTCCTCTTGGCATCCTGGCAATTTTCTTTAAAAACTCTGATACACCAGTTGTTAAAGCAAATAACCAGAATCTCAGTTACATCCTTTTAGTTTCCCTGTTTTTCTGCTATCTCTGTGCCTTAATGTTTATTGGTCGTCCTGTTACTATAACTTGTGTGCTCAGGCAGTTTATATTTGGGATCAGTTTTGTCATGTGCATTTCGTGTATCTTGGGAAAGACAATGATGGTGGTGATCGCCTTCAACCTCACCCAGCCAAAGAGCAACAGGAGAATGTGGTTGAATTCTGGAGTAACTAACACCCTGGTGCTTGTGTGCACAGCTATACAAGTGATTATATGTGCTGGGTGGCTTGCACACTCTCCTCCTTTTAAATACCAAGACAATAAATCTAAAATGGGCACCATTATTGTGGAATGCAACAAAGGATCGCCTATTGCTTATTCGTGCACAATGGGATATATGGGTTTTTTAGCTGCTTTATGTTTTGCCATAGCTTATTTGGCAAGAAAGTTGCCAGGCAGTTTCAATGAGGCCAAACTGATCACCTTTAGTATGTTGATATTTGGAGCTGTTTGGATCTCCTTCATCCCAGCCTACCTCAGCACCACAGGGAAGTACATGGTGGCAGTGGAAGTGTTTGCTATTTTATCATCAAGCAGTGGATTAGTGGCATGTATATTTTTACCAAAGGTCTACATTATTATTCTGAGACCAGAGATGAACCGGAAAGATAAAAGAATATTTACAACAAAAGACATTGATAAGTAAAATATGGATTAATGTAACACCTGATTTTGCATTATGAGTTACTGTATTATTCTTTCTGTTGGGTTGTAGAAAAGTACACAGAATAGTTTGTTTGTCTGTTTGTTGAGCCAATAATGCCTTTGCATTGATTTATTAATGTTTTGGAAATACTTGTTATACTTCTTATGATAATGAAAAAGAATACTAACTGGATCATTATTTTAGTATTAAGAACCAGAAGAAATAATTTATAGCCCTGGTTGTCAGCTTTCCAAGGCTGCCAATAAAAGCTGCACAAAATGCTTAACACGGGCCCTTTATGATAAGAGAGGTGCATCATGTGAAGATAATTATGAATACATTTTCTTAGCCCATGCTTAGTGTCACGACCGGCACCCAATACCAGAACAAGTGCCAAGCACCCTGGTCTCGGCTTCACCAGTAGTGTGACCACCGTTGGGCTTCGGGAGGAGCCCTCAGCTTACTTGGATGCCACCTGGTCTTAACGAGGGGTGCAAGGGGAGATGTTCTGGCTGGCAAAGGGGCACGGCTATTAGCAAAGTCTTTTGGGCTGAAGGTCACGGTACAAAGGATTAGGCAGAAGGATGGTCAGACAGGCTGGGTCGAGGCAGGCGGATATCAGAATCGTCAAACAGGCAAAGGTCAAAACCGGGTAGTCAATCAAGGGGTTAAGCAGGAGAGTTGTCGAAGGCATGCAAGGGTCAGGATACAAAATGCAGAATAGTCAGGCACAGGCAGGGTCAGAATTTTCAAGACAGACGCACAAAGCTCAGGAAAACCACTAGAACAAGTTCTATCATGGGCACTGGCTGGGGGTCAGAATGGGCCTTAAATACAGACAAAATTTGCGCCAAAGCGTGCGCCAATGCGCGCTGGCGCAATCACGCCAGCGCACCTGTACCTTTAAGTGGCGCGCAGGCGCTCAGCACGCTCTCTAAGGATCCAAGATGGCGCCGGCCTAAGAACCACGTGGCGGGCGACCCCGCCGCACAGGTTATCTTATTACACTTAGTTTTTGATAACAACCACAAAATCATGTTTTATCTCCATATAGCAATAATACATACAAACAAGGAAACCACTCACAAATATAAGTGACCCACAATGCAGCATTTTCCCCGTCCGCTGTCTCACAGCTCCGATTTGGGATGGCATAACTTGTGACATGCCTTTGCAATGCAATGTCACTGCTAAGGGCAGATTTAATTAGGTTCGAGTTGTTTTTTCCATGAAAAATTTGAGTTTTCGAGTTGTATTTGGTCAAAACTCAAATTTTTGGAGTATTTTCAAAAATAACTTGAATATTCAAGATTTATTATACCTCGACCCCTGAAATAGCTTGAATCTGAACCTGTTGAGGTCATGTAGAAGTCAATGGCAGAGGTCACTTGAACCATTGGAAGAGGAGTTTTTTTTAGTAAACTCCTGAAAATTAATCGAATGAGTCAAGCTTTTTTTTAGCCAAAAACTCGAACAATTTCAGTTTTCGGGTTGCTGGACTCGAAGAATCGGGTTTTTCACATTCCAGTTTTTTCTTAAATAAGATACCATTCAAGTTTCAAGTTCATACAAGTTCATTCAACGTAAAAAAAAACTCTAACACTCAACCTTTGATAAATATCCCTTAGTGTCTAATTTGCTTGCCACTAGTCCGTTTCATACATGAATGCAAAATGCTAGTGGATCCCTTGAAGTACTACCAGAAGTTTTAAGGTTTTCTGGCATCCATGTGCATAACTCCACTCCATTCATCAGAGTATAGACTGGATGGGCAACTGTTGCAAGTTGCTGGAAACATGTATGGGTGCTAGAAATTTTGTGAAGTGCACTCATATAGAAATGTGTATATGCACTTGCATTCGTAATGAGCCCTTTCATGTCTAATGCTCTAGAACAGAGGTCCCTGACCTATTCTACCTGTGAGACACATTCAAATGTAAAAAGCATGAAAAAAGTCCCTGGGGGATGCTAAATAAGGGCTGTGATTGGCTATTTGGTAGCCCCTATGTGGACTGGCAGCTTTCAGGATGCTCTGTTTGGCAGTGCACCTGGTTTTTATGCAACCAAAACCAAAAATAAGCACCTGCTTTGAGGCCACTGAGAGCAACTTCAAAGAGGCTGGTGAGCAACATTTTGCTTGCGAACCACTGGTTCGGGATCACTGCTCAAGAACATACCCCAGAATACTTAGAAATTAGTAAAACACATGCAGGAATCAGTATAAACTTCATGTTTTATGCCTAACACATAGCAGAACAAATGCCGTGCAAAGCTTTTTCCCTATTGTCATCCAATAAACAACGTTTTTGCCTGATGTTTCTATTATCCTGAGTTAAGCATTACATACTAAGGGGCAGATTCACTAAAGTGGCCATCGCTAGAGACAATTTGCCAGAAATCCAATCCGCAGGGTGAAAGAGACAGTCGCTAGCATTCGTTAAGATGCAAATTTTACTGAACGTCACCAGAGTTTACTTCGCCACCTCAGACCAGGCGAACTGATGAAACAAAGCTAGATCTTCCTCAATCTTATGTCAGTGACATCATATCCAGTATGCCGGAAATGCATTGTAGTAGTAAAAAAAAAACTTGGACGACTTTCCTTTATTTAAAGTAGGATTGCCTTCAAAAGTCCAAACTGTTAAAAATGTATGTTTGAGGATTTTTTTAAAACTAATTTGAGGGGCATGCCACATTTGTTTAAGGGTGGGCACATGTCTAGGGCATTAGAGGATTTCTTCTGTCTTTATTAAGGCTCATTGGACAAGTGTTTGAAAAAGTGGCCACCTGAAGCATTTGCACCAACATTACTAATAAAGACATCCATACAACTTTAATATACCTGCCTTATTCAAATTAACTAAAACGCAAGAGTGCTATTGAAGTTTCTCTAGGCAGAAATGAACGCCAGTGTCAGTTTCTTTGAAATGCTTGCACTGTCAGGTGTGAGCACTGCGCAGAGAACAATTACGGAAATGGTCAGCAGCACCAGAGATTTATGTGAATCCACCGATCCGCAGAGTATACAAATAAATGTTCCTGAGTCTGGTGCGCTTGTTCGATATAGAATCCCCAATGTCTGAATAAAGATAGAAATTCTATTTATTGTGTAGGGATGTGAAAATCTTAGACACCCTTACACATTACAGACAGGCACATCCCTAGTAATATGGACACCTCAGTGGGTCCTTATGGGGACCTTGTGCTTATGTAACCCCTGTAGTTCACACAGTGTACACCAGATGGCACTGTGCCAGAGTATAAAAGGTTTAGGAACCATGTGCTCTGGGTCCATTGCTTTAGCCCAGGGATCCCCAACCTTTTGAATCCGTGAGCAACATTCAGAAGTAAAATGAGTTGGGGAGCAACACAAGCATGAAAAATATTCTTGGGGTGCCAAATATGTGCTGTGATTGGCCATTTGGTAGCCCCTATGTGGATTGTCAACCTACATTGAGGCTCTGTTTAGCAGTACATCTGGTTTTTATACAACCAAAACTTGCCTCCAAGCCTGGAATCTAAAAATAAGCTCCGGCTTTGAGGCCACTGGGAGCAACATCCAAGGGGTTGGTGAGCAACATGATGCTCACAAGCTACTGGTTGGGGATCACTGCTTTAGCCCAACCAAGCAGGCTGGAAGGGAATGGGTAGTGCTGACCCTAGGCGCCTTGGCCCTAGTAATTAGACAGCTATACTCGTTTATAGATCACTCTAGGAGTGATAGAGAGGTTATTTAGTTGAGCAGCTCAAGGCTCCGCCGAGGAGATTAGAGGGATTAAGATCCCAGGGTATTACTGACCCAGAGTAAGGAACCAAGTGTTGAAATAGGGATGTCAGGAGTTCCCCTGGTCTGCCACTGGAAGATATCCTGAAAACTGGGTAATACCCATCACATGCTGTCAACTTACTCTCTGCTGTATATTCCCTAGCCTGTGGGGATTCAGCCTATACGTGCTGTGAGTATATGCTTCCTTTATGCTGCTGTTTATGTTCTATACTCCATTGTGGATCAATGTGCTAAATGATCTCTGTGCTATTGTTCAATAAATACCATTCTTTGTTCAACTGTTAAAGAACTACTGGCGCCCATCATTGTGCTATCGCACCAGGTTACAGTTACACTACACCCTTGCCTCCACACCGTTGCGAGGGCTTACCCCTGAGAAAGAGAGCTCATCTGTGGTCTCAGCCCACAAAGGAAAGTAGCTAAAACTGCCCTAACACAAGTCAGTTTACTATAGCGCTACAATTGTATTACAGTTTTTCCGGACAGGTAAGTAGGTTAGTCGGATCTACTCACAAATTAGCTGCTTGATTTTATGCTTGTCACAGGGATTGTTGCAGCGTGCACTCTAAGTAATGTCCGGTATACCTAGGGGGAAACTGCAATAGTATAATATCGCCGGAGCTTGTGTTTCACCCTTACTGAGCCTTTTGTATGTAATGCGTCTGGTTCAAATAGATTGTTGTGTGGGTGGTGGACTGTCAGTTTGGGATGATTACAGGTAGAGCTCCTGTCTCAGCGTGTCTGGCGTCCTGTGTTGATGTGGGCACGGGTCTGTTGCCAGGCTCCCTTTACATGTGTTGGTTTAGCAGTCTGGTATCCGATTTTGGGGATAATATAATCTACTCCACTCGTAATTTCTAAGATGATATAATTTATTTAATAGGTAACGAATTTGCACCTGGTGAAGTGGCGCTAAGTGTGGTGAAGCGGGCACTGGCGACAATTCTCTTTCATGAATTTGAGCACTTCCGTCACCAACTGCACAGGGACTAGTGGGCCACAGGTGCCTGCATGCACTTATTGTACCCAAAACTGACCATTTCTTGTTCTTTGACTAGCTAGGCAAGTTATAATATGCTTTCACTGCTGCACTGAGACAGAGACTTGAGAATAATGGGTTTGCAATTCAAATTCAAGTTAAATTTATCACCCACATCCCCCAGCCAATATTTGCACTTTCTGAGCAATGGGTGATGGAAGCTACTTACAGCATTGCTGAGCTACAGGCATGCCTTTTAGCTAATACATAATGCTCACATGTTATAGCACATGCTTTGTGTTGTATGTTTTCACAACTTGCTTGGTTCAGAAAACATTTTGGACCATAGACAAAATGGCCGCTTCACGTTTTTTGAAAATATCAGTGAAAGCTTAGATAAAGTATAAAAACTTGACTTCAGGATGACCAGTCTAAACCAGTGCATCTTATATATACAACATGATGTGGATATAATGACAACCACCCTTACAGTATATATCAGTTCAGTTACTGATGGATTTAACAGAAAAATCTAGAAAAGTGCTAGTATCCAGTCTTGAATGCATTGTGCAAGGACATAAGAAGCATCATTTAATAGTGTCATGCGACTAAGATTAAAATAAATAATAAGTATGCATAAGGAGACATAGTAAGAGCAAATTCCCAGAAAAAAAAATTAGGACAGTGAAATTAGACAGTGACAGTATTCTATATTTTCGGAGTTTTTTCCCAATTTTTTTGGGCTCTTCCCAGAGAAGCCCAAATTTGTCTGATTTTTTCCAGAAAAGTCAGAAATAGTCAGATTATTGGGCTACTTCCAACGCAGACCACAGAAACTTCCAAATAGGATAGGGACGTCTCCCATATAAATAAACTCAGTAGGTCTTACATGCTGAATTTTTGGATTCTGATTTTTTCCATACTCGGGGTATAATAAATCTCAAAAAATTCAAGGGTTTTTTTCAACTAAAAATTTGGATTTTATAGTAAAAAACTAATTTTTTTTGGCATTTGGATTTCACTAAATAAACCCCTTAAGCCTAAATCTCCTGACTTTCCATAATGCAGGGTTGTCTTTTTGTGAACCCTGAGGAACAAGATGATAATATGACTTTTAATTACCCTGTAATAAACTGGATCTAGCATAATTATCAGTATGATACATTGGGGAAATCACTGTGCTATATATATATATACACAGTGCGACTTTACTTTTATCACAATCCAGGAATTCGTGCCACTCTGCCATACAACATGTTCTTGGTGAAGCTTCTCTGGTAATTGTTTATTCATCTTTTGCATATTACATGTTTGAGTACAATGAGGCAGACAGAGCGACACCTTAATAAATAAGCCTCATGGATAGACATAAGCAGACTTTTTCTTTAATACTCATTGAAAGCAAAACCAGACTATTGGGTTAATTTAATGTTTACATCATTTTCTAGTACATTTAAGTTATAAAGATCCAAATTACAGAAAGATCCATTATATGGAAAACCCCAGGTTCTGGGCATTCTGTACAACAGGTCCCATACCTGTACACTAAATCAGCATTGACTCTCAGTGAAAATTATAAAGATATTGACATTTACAGTGTCATTGTACAGTAATGAATTTGCTCCCTGAATGTAAATTGTGATGTTTTAATTTTTGTCGTTACTGTATTTCAGTAAATGTCACTCGCTGGACTGGCTGCTGATATTTAGCTGCTATATTTACATTAGTAAAGGAGATTCAGGCTGCAAGTTGCCATCAGAAAATCTGCAACTTTACGAAAAAGATGGAGATATAATATTTGGAGGCCTTATCCCTGTGTATCTAGAACCAAGCAACATTAAACCAGATTTCGCTATAAAGCCCTCACGGGGGAAATGTAACAAGTAAGGCTGTTTTTTGTTAATTAAAATTTTTGTTTTATCCAGTGCTTAAAATACAGTATACTCTATTAAATAACAGAAAAATGAAAACCCTAACTTATTAACTTTATGGAACAATGTACCTAGAAATTGCCATTTGCCATAGTATCATATATAAGAAAGTATTTTTCACAAATTTGCTTTCGCCCTGTAACAATCAAACAGTACCTTGTAATTGGAATGGGATTCATTATCCGGAAACCAGTTATCAAGAAAGCTCCAAATTACGGAAAGTTCATATCCCAAAGACTAAATTTTATCCAGATAATTCAAGTTTTTAAAAAGGATTTGCTTTTTCTCTGTTATAATAAAACTTGATCCCAACTAAGGTATAATTAATCCGTATTGGAAGCAGAACAGGCCTATTGGGTTTATTTAATGGTTTACATGACTTTTATGAAGATCCAAATTATGGAATGATCTATTATCTGGAAAACCCCAGGTCCTGGATAATGGATAACAGGTCCCAATTCTGTAACTTGAACTAGACTAACATCAATGCATGTTGACGGCAAAAAAAATCCTACTGTTTTTTTATACTGTTTAAATGTTTTAAAGATCATAAAGACATGGAGCTTAATATTACAGAAAACCCAGGTGCCTGACATTTTGCATAAGAGAACCCATACCTAAATATTGATCACATCTGTTTTTGTTCATGGGTATTACTGTATATAAAATGTTTTGTTTTTTTTAATTTATTAGGCTATCTATTTCTTATTATCTACATGTACTTGCCATGGTCTTTGCTATTAATGAGATTAATGAGAATCCAGAACTTCTGCCAAACATTACACTGGGCTTCCGTATATACGACTCCTGCTTTAATGAAATGCAGGCTGTTAATGGAGCGCTACAGATTATGTCGGGTGGGGAAAAGCCAATTCCTAATTATATTTGTGACATGAAATCTAAGGTGGCTGGTTTAGTAGGAGATCTTCAGTCTTCCAGTTCTGTTGCAGTTGCAAGAATTTTGGGGCTGTTTCGAATTCCGCAGGTAAGAAATATTGCTGAGGGTATTTATATTGTTTTGTATTTCATGGATGTATATATGATAAAAGCGCTGATCAATTTTCTTATTGTTTTATATTTGAATGTTTCAAAATGTCTATACTTTGTCTGTTGGATTGATCAGTCACAACACTCACCATCCTTCCTAAACAAAATCACACAAAAACTTCACTTTCCTCCCCCAACATGAGACCATGGTACAAATTCACTAAAGGGCGAATTTTCGCCAGTGAACGATCTGCCACACTTCACGTGCTGAAAATTCGCTACCACTACACTAAAACACGAAGTTGCGTTTCTGCAGCCGAACGCTGGCGAAGTTTTTCTAGTGTTAATTCATCATAGCGATCTTTCACTAGCGTTCATTTCTGCCTGGCTAAAATTGGTCAATTTTCTTACTCTTAGGTCAATTTGAATAGGGCGGGTACATATAGGTCATATGGATGTCTTTATGAGAGATGTTGATGCTAATGCTTGAAGTAGCCACTTTTTATTACAAGTGTCCAAGGAACCTTAATAAAGACAAAAGGGATCCTAGACAGGAGACCACCCCTCAAATGGTTAGGAAAGAAATGTTAACACCAAAATCTTTTTTTGAGTTTTTTTTAACTTTCCGGCATACGGTATGAGGTCACTGACATAGGACTGAGGAAGATTTAGCTTCATATTATCAGTTCGCCTGGTCTAAGGTGGTGAAGAGGTAACGCTCTGTAAGATTCGCACTTCAGTGAATTTGCAGAGTAACGATTTTTCACCTCAGTGAAAATTCGCCTGGCGATAGGGTGTGAAACTATGCTAGTGTCTCTTTTGCTAGCAATTGCGTCTACTCCAATTAGTAAATAGGTGATTTCCCTTCAGAGGAGATGAATAAAGTATCATTAATGGCAAAGACATGAACATTTTGGGGTGATTCCAAAATACAGAACTTCGCCTCACTTCTCCTCTGGTCACTTCTGCCCATTCTCGTCTACAAGACTTCTCTCAGGCTTCTGCTTTTCTCTGGAACTCTCTGCCAAAAGCTGTCAGACTTTCTCCTTCTTTCCAAACTTTCAAGCGCTCCTTAAAGACCCATCTGTTTAAAGAGGCTTATTCGATGTACCTTAATTAATCATTGCTGTATCAAAAATGATAAAGTGTTTATATAATCCTAATGTCTCAATTGTACCCTAACCTTTTGGTTTGTAAACTCTAATCTCTATGTCCTTCTAACCCCATTGTATTCTGTAATCCTTGTTTGTTATCCACCATTTATTCCCTGTTTGCTATAACTGCAGTAAAGCACTGCGTATCTGCGTTAACACCAAAATCTTTTTTTGAGTTTTTTTTAACTTTCCGGCATACGGTATGAGGTCACTGACATAAGCCTGAGGAAGATGTAGCTTCATATTATCAGTTCGCCTGGTCTAAGGTGGTGAAGGAAACTCTTGTAAAAGAGGTAACGCTCTGTAAGATTCGCACTTCAGTGAATTTGAAGAGTAACGATTTTTCACCTCAGTGAAAATTCGCCTGGCGATAGGGTGTGAAACTATGCTAGTGTCTCTTTTGCTAGCAATTGCGTCTACTCCAATTAGTAAATAGGTGATTTCCCTGCAGAGGAGATGAATAAAGTATCATTAATGGCAAAGACATGAACATTTTGGGGTGATTCCAAAATACAGAACTTGTGCATGTGTGTCATGACTTCTCGCCACTGAAATCTCATATCATAATAATAATATAAGGATATATAACACTCTTGTGAATGTTTGTCATCATAATAGCTGGGGTGTGGTGCCTTTTGTTTTGTATACTGTATTTGTAGATTACATAGATGTAATATAGAGTATATAGATGTAATATAGATTATATATTACTGAGATATGCTAATACGACCATATCTCAGTTCAGAATCAACTAAAACACTGATTCAGTCTCTCATCATCTCCCGCCTTGATTACTGCAACTTACTCCTCACAGGTATTCCAACAAGTCACCTTTCACAACTCCAATCTATTCTAAACGCGGCCGCTAGACTCATTCATCTAGCTCGCCGCTCAACATCAGCTGCTCCCATATGTATGTCCCTTCACTGGCTCCCAATCTCTTCTAGAATCAAATTCAAATTACTTACACTCACATTCAAGGCCCTTAATAATGAAACCCCTCCCTATATTTCATCTCTAATCTCCAAATGCACTCCTTCACAAACCTACGCTCACTTCTCCTCTGATCACTTCTGCCCATTCTCGTCTACAAGACTTCTCTCGGGCTTCTGCTTTTCTCTGGAACTCTCTGCCACAAGCTGTCAGACTTTCTCCTTCTTTCCAAACTTTCAAGCGCTCCTTAAAGAACCATCTGTTTAAAGAGGCTTATTCGATGTACCTTAATTAATCATTGCTGTATCAAAAATGACAAAGTCTTTATATAATCCTAATGTCTCAATTGTACCCTAACCTTTTAGTTTGAAAACTCTAATCTCTAGGTCCTTCTAACCCTATTGTACTCTGTAATCCTTGTTTGTTATCCACCATTTATTCCCTGTTTGCTATAACTGCAGTAAAGCACTGCGTATCTTGAGCTATATAAATAAATGATGATGATGATGATGAATATATAGATGTAATATAGATTATATAGATGTAAAACATGTTTAATATTACTACTATGATCATTTAGTAAATGATTTTCGCTCTCATAAAAATAATTTGTGGTTTACTTACAGATAAGCTATGGGTCAGCATTGGCCTATCTAAGTGACAAAATAAACTTTCCTTCTTTTTTGCGCACTACTTTAAATGACAAGGTGATTCCTTATTATTTCAATATGCTGATGATCCATTTTAACTGGACCTGGATAGGAATTCTGGCTTCTAATAATGATTTTGACCTGTATGACAGTGAGCTCCTGAGAAAAGACATTGAAGCAGCTGGGATTTGTGTGGCCTTTTTTATGAGGATATCAGCCCAACACTCCAGAGATCGGACATTATACATTATCCAAGCCATCAGGAAATCAACAGCCACAGTTGTGATACTTTATTGTTCAATGCCTGAACTAATCCCTTTTATGAGAGTAGCAACTGAAGTAAATATAACTGGAAAAGTGTGGGTTGCCAGTGGCAGTGTCATGACTTCTCCCATATTTTCATACAAAGAGTTTTGGAGAACATTAAATGGAACAGTTGGAGTGAAATCACCTTTAATAATAATCCCAGGATTTGGAAAATTCCTTTACAGTATTCAGCCATCTTTATACCCAAAGGACATATTCATGAAGTCATTTTGGGAAGCAGGTTTTAATTGTTTGTGGGCTTATGGAAGTCACAATGTGCCTAACTCAACATCTAATGGAACAATTTACTGCACTGGCCAAGAAAATCTTAAATATTTAGCAAACCAAGGTTTTCATGAAAGAGCATCAGTATTTTCCATTCGTGTTTACAATGCTGTCTATTCACTGGCCCATGGTATTAACACTATGTTATCCTGCAGATCAGAATTACTGTGTTTAAACATCAGTAGGCTGGATCCATGGAAAGTAAGAGAAAAATACATATTGACATTTGTGTAGATTCCTGCCCCCAATTTCAATTGTCTACAATAAGTGAAAAGTTTATGAAGCCATCAGGTCTTGTGTAATTTTACAAAATAAGAATACATCTATGGTGTTAGGGTCTCCAAGAAGTATGAAGGTTACTCACCACTCAGTCTTACTTAGTGAGCTTTATTGTATTGTACCTTACTTAGGTCTATTGCCACCTTTTGTAGCCATTTAATAGTAATATATATATATATATATATATATATTTATACTATATACTATATATATTTATAATATTTATGGTCTACATATATCCTTACACAATGTCAGGGTTTATAGTTTGTTGTTTCTTTTATGTATTTATGTATTTTTATGGCACTGTCACTTTAAACGGATCTCGGGTGTACCAGTATGTTATTCCATCCAGTTAGGGGAGTACAAAGATAGCCACCATAGAATTACTTAGGCCTATACCCTTTGACCTCTACCTTGACCTTTGTTTAATTGATGCACCTGAGTAAAGTCCTCTGGATTGGGTGGGTAGTTAATTGATGTGTTGATCTAAATGGTTGACTTTTGTTTAAATATTTGAGGCATGGCTCTAGGAGTTTAGCCTATGATTTGGGGGCCGATTCACTAAGCTCGAGTGAAGGATTCGAATGAAAAAAATTCGAATTTCGAAGTATTTTTTTGGTACTTCGACCATCGAATTGGTTAAATTCGTTCGAATTCGAACGAAATCGAACGAATCGAACGAAAAATCGTTCGACTATTCGACCATTCGATAGTCGAAGTACTTTCCCTTTAAAAAAAACTTCGACCCCCTACTTCGGCAGGTAAAACCTACCGAAGTCAATGTTAGCCTATGGGGAAGGTCCCCATAGGTTTGCTAACCTTTTTTTGATCGAAGGATTTTCCTTCGATCGTTGGATTAAAATCCTTCGAATCGTTCGATTCAAAGGATTTAATCGTTCGATCGAACGAAAAATCCTTCGATCGATCGATCGAAGGATTAGCGCTAAATCCTTCGACTTCGATATTCGAAGTCGAAGGATTTCAATTCGAGGGTCGAATTTCGAAGTATTTTTAACTTCGAAATTCGACCCTTAATGAATCTGCCCCTAAGTGTTTGTGACATGAAACGCGTCAGGCTGTGGACACAATAAACCTTTTTCACTTTTGAACATTTGCCTGGTGGAAGTTTGCCTTATTGAGTGCCTGCTCCATTTTGGTTTTGTTAATTTTACTAAATCTCTGTTTTTTTTTTTAATTCTAGCAGAAATTACTTTATCTAGAATAGACCTTTAAGTTCATATATTCTCTAGATAGTAATGAAAGGTTTCTACAGGTCTAGCAACTTCCAACAATCAGTGATAACATTTACTGGTCAGCTGTTTCAAAGCAATGATCTTGGTATATGTGCTTTAACATTTCAGAATTGCATCTATAAGAATTTTTATAGGAGTTGTACCTAATGTTTATTTGTATACAGATTTTGCAATATGTAAAGCGTGTGAAAGTAAAAAACACTGCTGACCAGGAGTTGGCCTTTGATGAGAATGGGGACCAGATATTTAACCTTGAGTATGTGAATTGGCAAGCACTGCCCAATGGTGAAACAAAATATGTACCTTTTGCAACATTAGAAGAATTTCCCGAGAGCCATATTGTTACAAGTGACAACACTGTTTTCTGGAGTGGAGACTACACACAGGTGAGCAGCACTTATGTGGTTTGATGCAATGAAAGTAAAAGTGCTTGTACTGCTATGGGTAGTGAGGATGTTATTGAGTCCCTTTCATTTCAGATTTAGCTCAGCATTCTCTGAGTGAATCCCAAGCTCCAAAATATGAAGATTCTGTTATTTTCAAAACCTGGCAATAATATTGCCTCCTCTGTGAGCTTTGCTCCACCTTAATGAAAATATGATGATGGTAAAAGGTGCACATTTTGCTACTGGTCAACTGCTTCAAAACCAACCTTTAAATGGTTTCTATGAGTAAATAGATATGAGCAAACTTTTTGCCTTTTATTGCATTTCCTTGTATATATTTTCGGAAAAAAAGTAGATGTGGAACATAGGATCCCCTAGAATGCCCCCAGTTTATGCATCATTCCGAATTAGCATTTTGGGCAATGTACAGATTATGTGTTGCATCTGCTAGTGGTATTGATACAAGTGTTCTGTGTATGGGCACTGTGGGATGTAATCTCACTCCGCATTCCAGTTCAATGAGTCCATACATGTCAACAGACCAATCTATTAGCTTTCATGGCTTAAAATACAAGTAGCAATGAGCATAATGCCTGCTAATATCCCAGTCCAAACAGGCAAGGATTTGGACAGGTGATAGTGCTCAATATCCCAGGAGTGAGGAGCGGCGCTAAGCACTTGGGTTCAAGTGACTCTTGCCTGATCTCTGGGAACAAAATTATGATGTTCTAAAAAAATGAACATCTCCTTTTATTAACTGGAATCTAGGATTGCTCAGGTTATTGAGAATGTTGCTCACTTTTAATAATCCGATCTCATAGTTCACTGTTCTCTCCTCTGTGACCTTTGCTCCACCATAATGTGGATTTTTCTTCTCTGGTCTATGGGGCGATGACTTTCAGTCTTAAATGCTTGCAATAAAGCAAACAGTATATTTTACATTCTTTAATAATCATGTTTAAACCAAATGCATTCTAATCACATATATTGTACAATAGGCACCAACATCTAAATGTAGCACCAGCTGCCCTCCAGGATACAGAAAGGCCCCACAGAAGGGACAGCCTGTCTGCTGCTTTGACTGTATTTTATGTTCAGAAAATGAGTTTACTAATGAAACAGGTAAGCTTAAAGATACAACTGTTTCAGTTTCCCTAATAATTTTGGTTCAGAAAAGCAACATGCCTATGCAGTATCTCCACTGAATAAATATGGTTGCTGGAGATTGGTAATATTCTCTGCTCACTAGTTATTTTATCTTCTTCTACACAATGTGAAAAATTCAAGTTGACCTGTAAAATCTTTTTTTGTGTGATAATATTGGTTACTGCTTCAAATTGTGCCATTGTGCAAAAGTCCCATTCAGTTCTGATATACTAATCAGTTTTCACATTACCAATGCTTTCTACTGACTGGAACCCCTCTTAATTCTTTGGAGTTTTTTTTATCATTGTCTGAGCAACTTCCTTTTAATAAATAACATGACTTATGGAAACAGTAGTATTTCAGCAGTGACATAAAGTTTATTGGATTAACAGAACATATGCAATATGCATCATAACAAAATTAGACAGGTGCATAAATTTGGGCACCCCAACAGAGATATTACATCAATACTTAGTTGAGGCTCCTTTTGCAAATGTAACAGCCTCTGGACGCCTCCTATAGCCTCTGGATTCTGGATGGTGGCATTTTTGACCATTCGTCCAAAAACAAAATCTCTCCAGTTCAGTTAAATTTGATGGCTGCCGAGCATGGACAGCCTGCTTCAAATCATCCCATAGATTTTCCATGATATTCAAGTTGGGCCATTCCAGTATATTACATATATATATATCTGCATAAACGCCTTTGTAGATTTTGAAGTGTGTTTAGGGTCATTGTCTTGTTGGAATATCCAACCCCTGCGTAATTTCAACTATGTGACTGATGCTTGAACGTTATCCTGGAGAATTTGTTAATATTGGGTTGAATTCATCCGACCCTTGACTTTAACAAGGGCCCCAGTCCCTGAACTAACCACACAGCCCCACAGCATGATGAAACCTCCACCAAATTTGAGTGT